>NC_046379.1:20722459-20838158 GCF_011125445.2 Fundulus heteroclitus
GCCATCGATAGCTTTAATCGACAACCAGCCACCAGAGCACACCATCATCTGTTGCTGTTAATGTTTGGATGCAAAGCTCCAGTAATACTCCACTTTCAATGCAATGCAAACTCGGAGGAGCAAGACATTGTCTACTGGAAATAGGGCGTGTAAGGTAATCTGCAAGACAGGACTTGCTTTTCGAGGACATGAAGAAGATGAAGGTAATTTTGCATCATCTTGTAAAGTTGTATGGCAAAAAAAATGACTCTCTTTTGTCCTTTGGCTTACTCGTAGCCATGACTATGTGAGCCCACAATGCAGAACGAATATCTAACTTTATTTGGGAACACATCGTTTCGGGAAATTGCCTCAACAATCAGGTCCTTACCGGTGGTCCAATTTTCCATTATAATGGATAGCACTCAGGACATACAAGGGAAGGAGCAAGTTTCTTTTGTTTGAGATATGTGGATGAGACTTAGAGCCAAATGAAGCATTTGTGGGACTATATGAGGTGCCAGGGACAACAGGTGAACAAATGGCCAAGCTAGCAGTTGATGTACTGCTGAGGCTGTACATTCCAATCACTGCATTGCGAGGTCAAACCTATGATGGAGCAGCTATATATGGCTGGGAAGTTTTCTGGGGCGCAGGCAGTGCTGAAAAAAGAGCAGCCATTGGCATTGTATGTGCACTGTGATGCCCACTGTGTGAATCTTATTACACAGTCTGCTTGTTGTGCCTCTCCCATACTGCGTGATGCGTTGCAGTGGGTGCATGAACTGGGAACTCTAAGCAACCAGTCTGGGAAGTTTAAGGGGCTGTTGGCTGGACAGGCTGTGACTGGAGGGTCATATAAGGGGGATCAAGCCCTCTGTGTCCCACCAGGTGGACAGTACGTGGCCAGGCCGTTGACAAAGTACTTTGTCAATATGAAGCTGTGTTGTCTAGTTTGGAGGAAATGGCCTCAGTAAGCTCTGACACTGGCACTCGGGCCAATGGACTCTTAGAAGATTTCTTAAGGGTAAAACCGTTCTTGGACTGCTGGTAGCTTCAGATGTGTTGGGAGAGCTGGAGTGTTTAAATCGATCTTTGCAGAATCGATCAAAACAATAGAGGGGATGCAGACTGCTGTTGGTTATGTCCAATCCACAATCAAAGAAAAAAGAACGGAGGAGAAGTTTGCAGTGTTATTTGCAAAGGCTGCAGAAATGACACATACCCTGCACCTTGACCCTATTGAAATACCCCACCAGAGAAAACCACCCAAGCGGTTCAGTGGTGGAGCTTCTCCCCATAGGGCAAAATCACCTGAGGAACACTTTAGGGCTGAATATTTTAAGGTGTTGGACACTTTGGAGAGTCAGTTTACGGAACGGTTTAACCAACCAGATTTGCAAAAACTGAAACAGGTTGAAAATGTTCTCCTTACTGGACAAGTGGATGATAGTATAGGGCAGTATCCAGAAATAGACACAGGAGTTTGAGGGTCCAGCTGACAATGTTTCACTCTAAGCATAAATTTACATCTGTTAGAGAAGCTGCAAATATTCTGAAGGGGATGTCCAGTGAAGTCAGAGGCTTGTTTGATGAGGTGGAAAAAATGATCAGGTGTTGTTGGTTGTCCCTGTGGCATCAGCGGAGGCAGAACGAAGCTTTAGTGCACTAAGAAGGTTAAAAACATGGTTAAGGTCAACCATGACTCAACAGCGCCTCAATAACATAGCAGTCTGTCATGTTCATCAAACCGTTCTGGACCAGCTTGATCTAAAAGATCTTTGTCAGCAGTTTGTCTCTGTTAATGACAGGCATAGGCACATCTTCGGAATGTTTAGATGAAATAGAATACACTGAACAGTATTTACAGTCCAGCTTCAATGTGTGGAGATCAAGTTAGGTTCAAGTTAATGTTCATGTTTTGGGTGTTGTTATCTACACTTCAGATGTATATGTAAAAAAACGTATTTGGAATGTTACGATAAAGTACGTGAAATGGGTTACACAGCGTAACTACAGCCTAGTTGTACAACTTGTATATTGAAGTTAATATTTTAAATGCTCAGTGCCAGTTCCTCTTCTAGTTCCTGTGCACATGTAAATACAATAAATTATTTGCAGTCCATTGAATGTATTATTTTGCTTTGTTTTATGATAGATAAAGAGCATATTAAAAAAAGAAATAAGAGTGGGCTTTACCTCTGCATAATTCTACATCTTCAAAAGAAAATACAGGATAAATCCACATACAACAGACATATTTAGACTATATTTGGTTAAATAGGCACATATTTGCCTTCTGTCTTAGTCGCTGGTAAGTTGAAATGCAAACCTTTTCAAAGTGGAAAAAAATCCCAATTCCACATTCATGAGAGCAGGTGATGCTTCAAACATTGACAATAGCATCTAGTGTGTGTAGTGCCTATAAAATTTGTATTAATGTTGCAAAAAATGCTGCTTTTCTCTTTAAACGAAATGTCCCCTGATGCTCACGTCAAGTATAAAAAAATAGGAGCATGCATATTGCGTAGGACCAATGACATCAAACCAATGAAACTGAGACCAGTAGTGTCCCTACCAAAGTTGAACTCAAACCTACGCCCCATGGTTCATAGTCTTCAGAATTACTTCTAAATGGCTCCCCTAGGGACATGTTAAGGTTGTTTTTATACATACATTGTTGGTTGGTTGTGTTCTGTGAAGAAGTAGTTCAGGGACTTAATGTTGAGCTTAAGGGTTTTTGGAGGTTAATAGGTGTAGAAAGTTCTTTTTTTTTTTTAACTGCATTTCCATTTAATTAAAATTTTGAATTACTCAACTCCAGTATTATCAGAGGCCTGACTTTTTCCATTTCATTTTAAATTTTTACTACTATTCACTGCTTGTATTTTCCTAAAGTTTTTGGGGGTGGTATTTTACTTCATTGGCCAGCTGCTGGACAGAAACAAGGACAAAGAGCAGGAAAATTATTATTATTATTCAACTGGTAAATTTAATAAAGACCATACAAATGCTGCAGGTTCCTTAATCTATAATCATATACAATTTTAAGGTATACTTCTGTTTGCATACATCGTATAAAAACACTATCTTTCAAAAAGAATGGTCAACATTTGACAATAAATGAGACTAAACATTTGCTGTTAAGTCCTGTTTAACCAAAAGTGATTTGCTAAATTCCAGAATGATAGATTTTTTTCAAATGTAGCTCATCACAAATCTACTTTTTTGTAGATAAACTGGGCCTAAGGGTGCCACTTCAATGTTACTGTGCTTCTTTTTTTTTAAATTTACATGTGAGCTTGCAATTTTTGAAACCCTTTTAGTGCAGCCCTCTTAGGGTAGCTGACATTGTTTTACAACCCTACAACTCAGAAACTGCACCTGTCCTGTCCTCCACTACCTTCAGGCATCGCTGAGTCAGCACCTTGAGCCAGTGGCTCGAACTGATAAGGCTCAGCCCCGCTGGGCTCCACAAAGCTTTCCATGATGGGGGTGGGTGAAAAATCTTTGACCTCAAAAGATCAATCCATGGCAAAACCACCAGATGTTGCCCTTGTCTCCCTATGTTTCAAAATGTTGCTTTCCCTCGTCCTGACCGCAGCCCTGAGTCCTGCTTAACCCCCACCTTTCTTCCCCACACTTAGCCGTGTCTCTTGGAACCACCCACTTGCCGTTGTTGCCGTGGGCGGAGTTATGCCTTTACATCGGGTTGAGTTATACTTTAAAAACATTTTTTTTTTTACTTTCTTTAAAGTCAGCCATTTACATACATTTCCTTAGTATTTTGTAGAGTTGCCTTTAAACTGTATGTTTTGGATCAGGCATATTAGGTATCCTTCTTCAATCTTGGCCCATTCTTCCAGACAGAACTAGAGTATCTGGGTCAAGGCCAGGTTCCTTGTGTTCATCTTTTCAGCTCTGCCTAAAAATATTCAATAGGACTAAGATCCAGTCTTTTTGATGGCCCCTAAAAACATTGGATTTGTTGTCCTTAAGTTGCTTTGTAACTAATTTGGTGACATGCTTAGGGCGATTTTCTGCTCCAGACAAACATTTGCTATTTTCCTTGCTTTTTTATGTCGATGGAGTAAAAAAGCATGGCTTTTAGAATCTCATTGCTTCTTAATTAACTAAATAAAATTAATGTCATCTGATCATAATGACATGGTGAATTTACATTAGACTGTCTGACTCCCGACATAATTCAGATGAGAATATAAGTAATCTGTTGTCCTCCGAAGAAACAGCTTTCGCAATTTCTCTACAAAACAGTTTCAGAACTGATGAACTGGATAGACGCCCAACCTCTTCAGAACCCCATTTTCTTAATGCAGCAGTGGATTGAATTTACGTCAACAATGGGGAAATAAACTTAAAATTTTCTTTAAGTGTCTCTTTCTCACCCGCTTGGTTTCTAAAATGTAACAAAGCTTCCACTTAATTTAAGTCGTTATGTCAAAGTTGCAGTGCACTTGTGTTGTCAAAGTACATCCATTCCACGGATGCTAAATGTAAATGCTATAAGCAGCTGACATTTCAATCTGAAAAACTCACAGAGAAAGAAATGGCAATTAGAAGGATTTTATTGACACGATAATTTAAGTCTTTAGCGCTCAGACCTCGGCAGGAACATTAATGCTGAATTATACTTTAATATGCATAAGTAGATGTATGAGAACAGGGATGTTCCCCCCCAGGTCTGAAACTGGTGGTGGAGTGGAGATAGAAGAAGTTTGTTCAGTCCATATGGTGATCTGTTAAGATAGATGTCCAACTTGATAAACACAGGTTTGCATGAACTGTCCATGATGAGCAAGCTTGAAGCGACTGTGGAGAGGAAAAACTCCCCTTTGGGAAGAAACCTCAGGCAGAACCGGGCCCAACATGGTGGTCTTCTGCCGGACCAATAACGAGGTGATAGGGAGTGCTGAAAACTGAAGGGAAAAAACACTCTGATGGGTTGAGGATGGAGGAACGTCTTGGAAGCTAGATGAACTCAGCTACGATGGTGGAGAAGGGGTTGGGGGTGGGTTGAATCAGACATCTGATTCGTAATCAGACATGATGCGATGCTGTTTGCGCTTGCTGGTTAGCAGGCTGAGACGTGGATTTGAAGTTGCTTTTAAGATGAGCACGGGATGCTGATTGGGCTTCATGGAGGTGCGGTTCGTAGCTGATTGGCTCACATCAGAGGCGGATCGGACTCTGAATGGAGGCAGCCGATGAGTTTCTTCAATTGAACTTCCGCTTTAGCTTCATATTATTTAAAGTTAAGCTCTCAGTGAACAAGCAGCTTTGGGCAAAAGTATTTTTTGGAGATGCACTACACACACACACTGACAGCGTTCGTTTTCCTGTTTGAAAAGGTTTACTAGTCCAGAGGCGGTTGTTTTCGGTTACTTGTATGAGATCCATAGAAGATTGTTAAGATTAGATAAGTGAAAATTTTAAACATAGTTTTTGTTTTATAACATGGCCATACTCCGGAAGTAAGCCACTCAAACTATTTGGATTGCTTGTGCCAGGAACAGCACATCCCTTCCTGGCACCTCCCAACCGAAAATCTCTCCCTTTCGGGACAAAGACGTGTACGTGAAGGGGTGGAGTGATATTACACACTTGGAAAGAATATTTAGTGTGCCTTATAATCCAGTGCAGTTTATGGTCCGAAAAATATGGTAATTATTGAGTTTTGCTGATGTTTAACATCACGGTCCATAAAGAAAAACTGTTTTTGAATCTTGTGACTAAAGCAGCTACAAATCAGAATGTGAAGCTAATGTGTGGGCTGGTTGTCACCTAGATGTGATGTGAAACTAGCCTCTCACAGCGTTTCATCGCCACTGTTTTAGGGTAATGAGTTTAAAGTCACTGAGAGTGGTGATGAATAGCTTGTTTTACAGAGAAATTATTATACACACTTCAGGTATCGTTAAATGAATGTCTGGTTCACTGACAGAAGAGTGTAGTATGGATCCCAGAGAATTGATTAAAACATCTTGTCATGGTGAGTTTACATAAAACAAAGAGACAAATGAACAAACAAACAAAAACCTTTTAGAAGAAATGTGCCCACAGAAATGGTGAACTTTGATTGTTGAATTTAGGATATGAAACATGTTTTATTTTGGTTAAGTAAGCCTGTATTTTTGCAGAAGAATGCTATTGTGTGTTTTTTATTAACCTTATGGTAAAAAATAGAAATGCATCAAATAAAAAATAAAAAACGAAGTGTTTAATTAAATCTGTAAAACATATAGCTTTGAAATAAAAAACATTTTTAGTGCAATGCTCTATGCAAACTGAACATCTGTGTTTTAATGTGTATAAAGCTCCAACCAGCTTTACATTTGTATTTAATTAGTCAAAGGAAGTGAAACACTCATGACATTCAAGGTAAAACAAATTTTCCAACCGTCAGGCTCCAGTGATAAAAACTTACCACACTGGAGTTGAAGGAAACATGTTTACAAAGCATGATTTGCATCCCCTTCTCTCAAGGTGTGTCTTTAAAAGAAATAAGTTGAAACCATTTAAACGGTCTAAGATTAGCCGCAATCATCTCAAGTTTCGATTCCAACGAAAGCCAGGTTAGCCTGTCTGACTTTTAATTCCCAAACGAATGAATGTTTGTGAATTCCTTTCAACATCCTTCATTGGGCAGTTAAACAGCAAGAGAGATGTTACATCGTATGTTGGACACAAATGGACAAAACTTTCAAACGCCTTCCTGTCGAATCAACTTTAACCCTGAATTATTTTTCCCTCTAAGCAATAAACTAAAACCACTGTTAAACTTGGTGACATAAAAGGTTTATTTGCTTCCTTTCGGTCTGTGTGCTGTTTTTCTTTCTTACCTTATAATTAACCCAAAAAAGTTAGGAACACAATGTGGTAACATGCCAAACGCCTTTAGGTATTTTGCATGCAGTATCATCTTACAACGAAGAATGCAGAATGGGGTGCGGTGTTGGTGGAGTGGCAGAAAAACCCAACCCATGCACAGAAGCCTCCATCCTCAGCATGGTTGTCACGGAGACCTTTTCCGCATGCCATTTCGTTTCTCACATAACCCATTTCCCTGTCTAGGAACTGTCAAATAAAACCAGTACAGTCACACACAAAAATTAATGCAGGATATTGCAAGCTTTGGTTTAAGCATATGTATTCAGTGGGTGAAATATCTCTCTTTAAGAAAATATTTTTTTATATTAATCACTTGTGGCATAGGTAGTGGCACCCTTAACATATATGCACAATAAATGTAACTCAAGAACTTTTGTATCCATCCATCCATTTTCCTACACGCTTCTCTCTATTGGGGTCACGAGGGGTTCTGGTGCCTTTCTCCAGCTGTCAATGGGCGAGAGGCGGGGTAAAACCTGGACAGGTCGCCAGTCTATCGCAGAATTTTTTCAACTTGTATCAGTTTAACAAGAAATCCCTTTTCAAAATGGGAAGGACAAGGGAACAAGGGGAAATTTGTGCTTATCCAGGCAAGCAGGGATAAACGATGTTACAATAATAGAGCTTACCGTGACCTTAATTGTGACTGGTCTGGCAAAATTAGTTTTAAATGGATGCGTAGATCTCAGACAATGACTAGTGTGTTGTGAGGGTTGCGGTTACAGCACAGGTGTGTGCTGAGCCAACAAGCCAAAATTATTTGTTTGAGTTGATAGAACTTTATAGTTTAACTAGCCTCTCCCTAGTGGTTTGGTTAGAGTAACTGCAAAAAGATGGCTGATGTGTGTAAAGGGTCTTTGCCGGATAAAGAAAGCAAACCCAGTTTATAATATTTAAAAAATACAGCCTACATCAAGCTCGCAAGATCCTTAAGAACTCTTCTCAGCCAGCCCACAGATTGTTTTCTCCCCTGCCCTCCGGCAGGCGTTTCAGGTGCCTCCGGACCAGAACCAGCAGACTAAGGAACAGCTTTTTCCCCAGAGCTGTCTCTTTATTGAACTCTAACCCTCACTGATAGACTCTCCTCTCCCTCCTCACACCTTCCTCCATTTTGGTATTCTGTTATTTACAAGACTGTAATGTTCACCTGCACTCCTGACTGTTACTATTTTAACAACTTTTCACATGCATCTTGCACTACTAACTATGACTGAATATTGATTTGCACTGCTGACTGTCTGTTCACAGTACCAATTGTTTATATATACATTTGCAATACCGTACTTTAACTGTTACATGCAATTACCTTCCACTGCACTTTAATTTAAATAGCTTCTGTCCAAACTCTATTTATTCATTTTATAGTAATAGGTAGCTGTATATCATGCTCACAATTCTGCCTATAGTAATAGCCACCTGTACATATATTCATAGTACATGTAAACTCTGTTATAATAATCATCTGTATATTATGCTATTGTACATATCTGTAAAACTCCACCTGTAATATCCATCTGTATACTATATTTGGTACATATCCAGCTGTAAATTTAGTTCACAATACTAGTTATCTATATATACATATCTGTACATATCTGTAAAACTCCATTTATAGTAATACCCACCTGTATACTATATTCGGTACATATCCAGCTGTAAATTTAGTTCACAATACTAGTTATCTATATATTATACTCATAGGACAAATCTATCAGTAAAATTCTGATTATAATAGTATAAACCTCTATATTTATTCAGTAATAACCCATGTCCTGTACTTATGGAACCATTGTTTATCCTGCACTTGCTGCTATTGCACTTCTGGCTAGACCTAAACTGCATTTTGTTGCATTGTACCTGTACCTGTGTAATGACAATAAAGTTGAATCTAATCTAATCTAATATATTTTAAAGTAAAATATCTCACAAACTGCAGTTAAAATTAGAAACTTCACAGCGGTACATGCAGAAGAGCAGCTAAAGCGGAGTAAGGTTACGAAACAACTATCAATATGTCAATGAGCACTGTTCAATCCATCATCTAAAAAGTAAAAATAGTGACTAATGCCCAACCACAAACCTTTGCTAAACTCACGAGTCAGGAAAGGACAGCATTATGCAGAGAACAGCCAAGAGACCTAGGGTAATTGCAGATATTCACAGCTCAGCTGGGAGAATCTGCTCACAACGTTTGGCGGTGCTTTCCACCCATCACTTCCTCCACATTCCCAAAACCAGACTCAGGACAATGGGAGATAGGGCATTTTGTGCTGCTGCCCCACATCTGTGAAATGCCCTCCCTGACACCTTGAGGGCACCTCAATCCACTGAGTGTTTTAAAAAAGGCCTTAAAACATTTCTTTTTAGCAAAGCTTTTGGTCCCCTTTAGATGTTTTTTCTCTCTTCTAAAAATAGATTTTTTTTTTTTTTTTTTTTTAGTTTTTCTCTTTTTTACCTGTAGTACTTTGAGATCGTTTGATGGAAAGTGCAGTATAAATTAAATGTATTATTATTATTATTATTATTATTATTATTATTATTATTATTATTATTATCTAGCTTTTATGAAAGTGCTGTTATTGATTGATGAGAAGCACGGTTTTTTCATTGCAGGGACTTGATGCCTTTACCCTGGATTTTGAAAGCCCTCCGTATGTTTCAACACAATTTTAACAAAGTAATTAAAATTTCTCTGGTCCACACTTTCTGGATAAAAGGTTCCTGTCTGGGGTGAGGACTTTTAGATTACCTCAGGATTGTTGAGGGGCAGGTTCCTGCCTCGAGCAACAATAATTAGGGGACCCTTTCTTGCAGTGGTCTGACTTCTGGTCACCAGCCCTATTTAAGACCTGTGTGTTGTTTTGTTATATTTCATGCCAGAATCATATTTAAACTACAATGACTACCAAACTTAAATATGATTTTAGCTAGGGTGCCATGTACCCTCTAAAAATTCTTGCTATACACTTTATTGGAGTGCCTAAGAAGACCCCCAGTGGCAGACACCTACCTGTCTCCACCAGCTGTGGACACATCAAAGCTAACCATCTCCAGTTATATTCAATGTTATTTATATAGCGCCAATTCACAACACATGTCATCTCAAGGCACTTTACAAAGTTAAATTCAATCAAATCATCCACACAGATTAGTCAAAATGTTTCCTATGTAAGAAAACCCAGCAAATTGTATTGAATCTTGACAAGCAACATTCACTCATCCTGAGAGAGCGTAGATAACCCTGCCACTGCCTTTGATGTGGGTATGTGAGCCAGACAGGAAGTGTCTGTGCTGTTAGCATCTGTTGTTCACTGAAGAAGATTCTGCTGTTGCGACGTGACAGTTGCACACAAAGCTTTTCTCGGTGGTAAAGAGTTGCAAACGCATTGCAAGTATGTACATGCACTGCAAACACAAAAAAGTATTTCACACACAAAACTGAGACTAACACACAAAACAAGTGCAATGGAAAAATGCAGCAAAAGAGGAACACTGCAATCACAGAAATTAGACACACAAAGTGCAAATATGCTGCAAACACAAGTCAAGGGTCTTCAGACCTCTCATACTGTAGTGATCGACACATCAGAAATGCAAAAGTCTCAAGCACGCTAATACTAAGGATGTGTGTATATATACCACTGCTTTATAATTTTGTAAAAGATTAAGGGCCTGAACTTCAAAGATTCCAAAAAGGGAGCGTTATATTGTGTCAACAGAAAACTGTGAGAGCAAAAAGTGGGCGTCCTGCCCACTGTTCTTGAGAAGAAGTACAAAACAGATTTGGCCAACTTTTGTTAAGCACAAAATCTCTTTCTGGGGGGTTGGTTTGTTCTGGCTGAACTGCAATGCCGAAGGGGGGCAGGGAAGGTGCATTTGGTAAAGCTGTATTACGTTGGGACAGTAGCAGGACTGGGTAAATACCTCTTGTTGCACGAAACTTTTTTCACTCCATTTCCGGGGACAGCTTTTGCCAGGGACAGGTCATCCAAAATGGAATCTGTCCCAGGAAATCGGGGACATCTGGTCACCCTACCGGAGGGGCGGAGTGATATTACATGCTTGGGAAGAATATGTAATGCGCCTTATAATCCGGTGCCCCTTATATGTGGACAAAGACACACACATAAATTCATGGTGCGCCTTATGGTCCAAAATTAAATTCCACTGCTTTGCTGACAGCACACAACTGTATATAAAAACTGGTCCATCATTGACATTGTTATCTTCGTCATTGTTGTTGTCATCATTATCAGTATCATCGCCATCATCTTCATCAACATTGAGAACCTGCCTTGAGGAGATAAAGACATGGATGGCGGATAACTTTCTCTGGCTTAATAGCTCAAAAACAGAAGCTATCTTAGTTTGCACACCACACTAGGTCCCGTCTTCTCCAATAACACACATCACCTTCTCTGGTCAAAACATACCTCTGTCATCTACAGTCACCACCCTGGGTGTAAAATTTGATACTCATCTCACTTTTGACACCGTGGATGGAATTCTAAGCCATAATAATATAGTAGCTTCCCAGAGTTACTGAATAAGGAAACGGCAGTTTTCGGCACTTTTATTGAGAAACAGAGCAGAGATCACATATATGGAAAGTAATCGCACCCCATTGTCCCGCTGCAGTCTGCGTCTGCCTGTCTCTGCCTCTCCTCGCTTTCGGCTCTCCCTAATACTCGACAGTGGCCTTGGCATGAGACAAAACAAAGACAATCTATCCTAGACAATCAACATCCCGCACAGTAACTACGCAGCATTTGGTCTTGGCAATCAGCGGGCCCGTGCTCACATGTCCGAGTGGCGTGAGGCCATAGTGACTTCAGAATAACATTCCCATAACAGACACCCACATTAATCATCTCTGCAAGACCTCCTTCTACCAACTCCGTAACATTGCCAAACTCCTCCCCACACTCTGTCAGATGTAGAGCAACCTTCATCTCCTCAAGGCTCGACTATTGTAAATCCCTCCTCGACAGGACTCCAAGCAAGAGCCTACAATAACTGCAATACATCCAGAACAGCCCCGCGAGGGTCCTGATGAGGGTGCGTAAATATGACCATATCACACCCATCCTTCACTCACTACACTGGCTTCCTGTTTCATCCAGGAGCGACTACAAAAATCGCTCAACTAACTCAACAGACCTACCTCAAAGACCTCACCTTGCACCACTAACCTTCTCACGTAACCTCTGCTCAGGAAGCAAAGCCACCTTACAGCCCTCAGGACTGAGCTCAATATTATGGGTGCTCGGTGTCATGTTTGGCTTTATATGTTTTGCCCACATGCAGAATACACTCGGGGATACAGGTAGATAGAAAAGGGTTTATTGAAGTCAAAACTCGAGAGTGGATTGTTCAGCAGGATGGAGCTCGGGCTGGGACCAGGAGGACGGGAAGCCGGTGTGATCTAAAAGACGAGAGGATCTGTTATCTTTGGCAGAGGTAACTGGGAGGATGCTGCTGGACGTGGACGTAAGCTTACCACACGGTGGAGGACCCAGGCCGGGGAGGTGGCGACGAGAACTGGGTGTAGAGCTGATGATGAAACCACAGGTGTCCGGAGAAAACGGCGAGTGGATGCGGAAGCGGGTCCGAGCAGCACCGTAAATTCCAGGAATCCAGATCAGCGGGAGGAACCAGTTGCTTGTCCGAAGATGGCTGGGTTCTAGAGTTGTTGTCCGGAGGAAACGAGAAGAAACCACGAGGTGAGCAACAGGAGAGGTGACCGATGGATCTTGACAGTTGTCAACACGAGAGGGGATCGTCCGGATGCGAGGTGGAACCTGGGAGACACAAAGGTAGGAACTCTTAGTCGCATATAAGGATAACAAGGCTAGAGAACCGAAGCTGGCTTTCATACCACGACGGTAACACTCTGGCATCCTCCCGCTGTCTGAGCACGGTTCTTGTAGTGCTTTCTGGTGCTGCTCAACAGCCCGCAGGTGTGTGGGCTCCGCCCACCCATCAACCACGAACACCTGTGGAGAAAACTAGCAGAACCGTCACCAGGCTGCACAGCCCTGCTGACAGGGTTCTGACACTCGGGCTTTCTGCTCTGCGGCTCCTCACCTCTGGAGTTCCCTCCCAGACCACCTGAGGGCGGCTCCCCAAAAAACAGACTCTTTTAAGAAAGGTCTAAAAACCTATGTTTTTTAAGAAAAAAGTATTTTCTTAAATGTTTTATTGTGCTTTGGCTTTTACACCGGTTTTTAATCTTGCACTCTGTAGCACATAGAGATTGCTTTTATATAACAGAAAATGTAGAAAAAACTGAACAGGACAGCAGTGGATCATGGGGCAAATAGTCCGACTTAAAGCACACTGCTGCACATCTATATTTTAAGTGTCAGTGTGTAGTGTATGTGGTATGTTTTAAAGGGTTTTAGAGTGGTGTAATGTATTTTTCTTTTTCTAACCTTCTTCTTCTTGTGTCCAGGTGTCTGGCAAAAAGATTCCCCAGAGACCAGACACCTATTTGAAACCTTCTGGGCCAGACCAAGAAAAAAGAAGGCAGGGGGAGTGGTTTACTGGTGTTAGAATTGCTGGAGAATTATTTATTGTAATTGTGTTTAATTTAGGATTTTGTCTATTTAATTAGTGGGTTTATTTCTACATAATTATTGGTGGGTTTTTTATTGGAGGAATTTTACATTAGTTTTAAAGGAACTAATGTTTGTACACCCCTAGTTGTTTTAAGTGTTTTTTACCTAGTTGGGCGTGGCCCCTTTAAAAAAACCATCTTGTTCATTCATTCAGGAGTTGGCTTGTTGGAGTTTCCTGAATGCCACCTGCTGCTACTAGGTAAAACACTAGACTGCTTAACCTCCCTGCATATGCTGACTGCACTTGCACTTTTTTGAATGCACTTGCACTTTTTGGACTTTTTTTGAATGGAAAATAAAAGGACATGGAAACTGAGGACATTAAAACTGCTTGACCTGTCAATTTGTTTTTTCATTGGTACCAACCTTGTTTGTTCCACCACTTGTGCCAATCTGACTGCACTGATCCACACAGTGGGATAGTGGTGATACATATATATATATATATATATATATATATATATATATATATATCCATCCATCCATTTTCCAAACCGCTTAATCCCTCATGGGGTCGTGGGAGTTGCTGGTGCCTATCTCCAGCGTTCACTGGGCGAGAGCCGGGGTAAACCCTGGACAGGTCGCCAGTCTGTCGCAGGGCAATATACAGTGTGTGTGTGTGTGTATATATATATATATATATATATATATATATATATATATATATATATATATATATATATATATATATATATATATATATATGAGAAGGGACTTAGCCATTGAACAATTTCCTCTAAGCTTTTGTAGTTTATTTGGCTGAATTTGGACATTTTGTTGAGATAAGTTTTAGTTGGTACAGCTTTGGTTCTGAATTTGATATACATGTGCAGCCTGCCTGTCTAATCTTTTGGATTTTCTCAGTAAAGAAGTGAGCCACTTCTTTACAAAGAAAAGAAGTGGGTGAAAGCACAACACATGGAACACGAATGATAATAATAATAACAATAAGCAGTGCAAGTAGCCTACATCTTATTTGATTGGGGAGCATGGCGCTAAGGGACATGGATAATAAATAGGGGGGCACTGGCCAAAAAAGGTTGAGAACCACTGTATTAGGAGAACAGCTCTAGACAACGTCATGGCCAAAGATTCATGATCTTATGTCTGGACAACGTGTGGTCAATCTGTCAATGGGTTTTAAGCAAACACATGCGTGTAAAGAGGAAAGGAACTGGACAGTTTGAAAAGGAAGAAATCTGTGAATGACTATCGAAGGCTTTTCTATGATCAATAAAACTGGCTTCAACAACTCTAGCTCCATTTAACAGAAATGAATTTCTGTCAAAGAAAATGGTAGTTTACTGTGTTTCCCACATTTTGTGGTTGTGCTGAGACCAATGCTGCAGATTTTTTGTAATATTAAAAAAATATGAGATGACGAAACTGGTTGCCATATAACCACATTTTCTTCACTCTTCTTTCTTCCTGTCATCATAACGGCCTCACCACTATCGTTTTGATAACTTAAATCTCTTTTAGCAAAGGAAGGCAGTGTAAATCTTGAAGGTATACTATGCAACCGGGGTTGATTTTCCAGCGAGGCTCCCCCCAGAGGGCGAAAGTAAAAGTGCACTGTCGTAAAGATGCTCAGCTGTTCTAGTTTCTCCGTCAAGACAGGCGCTGTTGTTTTGAGCTTAGCAGACAGGCGAACGCAATGAAAAGTGGAAAAAACAGCAGTACAAACAATGACTAACACAGTGAAGGTATGAACATCAAGCTTCCCGCAGCGCTATCTTGGCGAGGCTTGGCGAGGCGGCCGCCTCGCCAGTTTTATTATTATTTTTTTTATTTTTTTTATGTTGGCGAGACGCTACCGCCACCGCATCGCCAAGCCGCGGCCGCCTCGCCAAACCACCGCAGCCGCCTCGCCGCGGTAGCGTCTCGCCAACATAAAAAAAAAAAAAAAATAATAATAATAATAACAAAACTTGATATGCTTGCATGTTTATTTGACGTTAACACGCGGTTCTTTGTTGTTGCTTTCGCGCGTGCATATAGTGAATGGCAGGGCAAAAACACATGGAGTTCTCGCCGTAAAGCGAGACTTCTGTGTGTGCGGGCCGAGAGCTCTTGCAATTGCAAGTGCGGTATTTCCCCCACAGACCCCCAGGGTGGCCGAGAAAACCTTTGTTCGACCTGAAATGACTCATTTAATCATCCAAAACAGTATGGAACACATTAATTAACTGAAAAATGTTGCATAGTATGCCTTTAAAGACCATCTAAATATATGTTGGTAAGCGGAGTTTGAATTGTTACTTGATATTGAGCTGCTTTAGTTGAAAAAACTCCATATTATATTCTGGATACTGTGTAGCCCAGGTTCAGCCATGAGTATATTTCTCTGATTATTATTATTATTATTATTTCTTTCTTCTCCTTCTTTGATTCCAGATTGCACCTCGGTTTAAGAAGCTATCGCCTCTGTGCTGGAATGCAAATGTCAACACCCAACAAAAGGAAGCTCTTCCTCCTCCTCCTCATCACTGTATGTGTAATCATCCTCTATGATAGAAAGAGACCAACCACCATTAACCGGATCCCTGTGGCTCCAAAGTTTTGCCCGTCGTCTGTGTCTAAGCAGAGCATCACTCCTCTGAAAAACACCAAGCACTTATTGGTCTCCGCCTACATGGATCAGAGAGTGCCGGGCTTTGACATACGCTTCATTGGGATGTTTCGGAGAGACTCCATGCAGGAACTCCACTGCTTTTTCTGCTGTTCTGGCTACATCAGTGAAACCACTCCCGCAAAGGTTTTACAACACTCGGACAACTTCGGGTTTCCCTTTGTCACCACGGATGTTATGTGCCAGATCCCTCCAGAGTGCAACGCCACACATGTCACTCTTCTGACTCAGCCCAGGCCTGAGAATGGATCTGAACACACCTGGCTTCCCATAAGGAACAAGAAAACCAACGGAGAAGAGGATAAAAAGATGGACTTCACTGTCTGCATCTCCAATCTGTTCGGGGACTACAACAACGTGCTTCAGTTCGCACAGACCCTGGAGATGTACAGGTCAGTAACGATGCACCTTTAACCAAAGGGGTTAAAATTGTGCAAAAATATCAACTTCTTTTTTTTTTTTTTTTTAAGTCAGTTTCACATTTTTTGTAGCAATTTTGCATCAAGTGCCTACTAGTGTTGAGATTGAGGCTTTGCAAAAGTGTGAAGGTTTTAATTTTGCCCAAACAAACAATTAGTGGCTAGCCATGCAAGTGTGGATGACGTTAGTCTGTTTTAGTGCAATTCGCAAATAACTACTTGTGCTGCTTTTCTACTAATAATTTCAGCTCTGCACCGCTCTGCTCTGCTCTACTCCACTTTACTCGACATTTTCCTTGTTGCCTTTCATCAGACCCACTGACAGCTTTTGGTAGCTTGAAGCCACAGCTCCTGCAAACAGCGTTGTGCGCTTTACTGCTATTAAGCATTACTCTGTGATGTTAACACCATAAAGAAATCTGTGAGAACTGGTAAAGAATAAAAAGGTAAATCATTATAAATAAAAATACAAATAATGTTTGTATTATTGTATATCCGATGATGTCTTCAATATAAAATAATCCACTGGGATAAATATATGGAGCCTGAACTAATAATAATCTCTGCCTGCACAGATATTGGGTGGGCTATGCCAAAAAGCATACACCAAACTATCTCTGATCTAGTATTACAAATATGTTCTAATACTGCAGTAATAATATTAGTGTGTGGCATTAAATATGAAATGGTATTTCCATTTTTACACTGTACTGGTAGATGGAAACCTTAATTTTAAGTTTTAAATAACGCTTTCTGGATATCATCTGGGACCAACTTCAGTTTGTGCAATGATTACAAAAAACTGTAGAATGTGCAGCAAGACTCCCAAACTCCCATCAAATTTACTACACACGTATATTATGAGGGGGCTGGTCATAACAGAGCATACGTTTTAATGAGAGACGTCGCTGAGGCAGTGGCGGCGGGGGGAGTTTTCTTCAGTAGGGGCTGTAACTTGAAAATAGACATTCCGTTTCAATTCAGCTTAGTTTATTTATATAGCACCAAATCACAATATATATATATATATATATATATATATATATATATATATATATATATATATATATATATATATATATATATATATATATATATATATATATATATATATATATATATATAATCTCAAAACATATACTAAGATATCACACAAGTGTATTTATATGAATTAAGCCAACAGAACAAGCAGACTTCTACTTTTTATACATAGATTGGGCTGTTCTGTCTTTGGGAGGAGCAAATTTCTCAATATCTCTGTGGTTTGGGATAGTTTTGACAGTGACGCTACAAAATCTTAACCTGACTCCGCCAGATGGATTTGCTCCGCATATCTATCTGGAAACCTTCCGTTAAATACTGGTTAGCTGATTGGCCTATGTTGGTGATAGACAGGCCAAATAAACCAATCAGATCAACAAAGCATATGACGTAATAACAGCGACGACGAAAACACAACCACAAGCTCTTGCCGAAACCAGTCGGGAGAAGAGCAAAAACATCTTTTCCTCTGAGAAAAGCCTCCAGAGCAGTGTTTTGCTCTTCTTTCAGTGAAGAAATACTCTGTAATTCTGATAAAACTTACTCGATAGCCACGCTAACGCTAGTTTCATCGGCTGAAGCCGCCATGTTCTTTAGACTGAACTGTCGCGCTTCTCGTTGCGTCACACCTCAACCCCCCTCAAAGCCAACGCTGACTGGACGTTCGTTTGGTGAACGGCTCCAAATTTTCTTTAACGGAGAGTATCCAGACTGATCTGCGAGTGAAACCTTGAAAGCTCGCGAGATCATGATGGTCTCACGAGGCTAACAAAATCCACCAAATCCACTAAAAACACCCAGATTTTCTGAGCTTTCACTTCCATCATGGCCACGCAGGGCAAGTTCAAATGCACCACAGAACTTGACACAGTCTTTTATTTTTGATAGAATTTGCCTAGGTCTTTGTCAACCTCCTCATTGTGCTTGCGGATCTCTAACATATAGCCTTCATCAAGTTGAGAGGAAAGGTTTATTTTCCCAAACATGGCTATTCGCAGTGCATTTTTCATGTGAGTCCCAGACCGTTCATGTCTTGTTGCCTTTTCCGAAAGGTGCTTTAAATCGGTCGTATCTGTCTTAATCCATGCTGGGTCTTTAACCCCTATCTTCTCTTGATAAGGTCTTCTCTCAAAAGTTATGTTTTTGAGTGACTGTACTGAATCATTTTTATTGCACCACTTCTAATTTCTGTCCAATCGTCTCTGACTCCCACGGCTCGGCCTTCATTCAGGCAAACTTTATAACAGACAGCTCTGACGTCGCCCCGTGGTGGGAGAGTATGTGTAAATCAAGCTGCATTCAGCTGAAGAGGAGCTACTGCACATGTAGGTGGCTGCGGCTTGAAGGGTGCGGCTTTGTTGTCTTGCAATCAGAAGGTTTTGGGTTCAATTCCAGCTTCCCCCCTGTTGCTTGTTGATGTGCCCCTGGGCAAGGCACTTAACCCCAAGTTGCCTACTGAATAAGCAGAGCCCAGGAATAGTAGTTGACAAGTTCAATGCTTTTCTTTGGCACACTAGTCAATCTTCTATATTTATTCTGCTAATAATCATCTAAAAGTAATTTCTGTGGTTAAACAAAATACATTTTTAAGTCAAATAATGTGGCCTAGATGTGTATGAGCCATTTAGACGTTAAATAGAGAATTTTTCCATTTAAAAAAATGGTGAGAGAGAGCAGAGGCAGATGTGCTCCTAAAATGGCTCTACAGAGCAAACAGCATCTCTCTCTGTCTGCTGCTAACACAGCCGGCCCACATCTAAATCACGGATTATGCATGCATTCAGAGAAAAGTTGGCTACTACTGTACATGTAGGTCCCTAACAGCTGGAGGTAACTGGGGGGGGGGGGGTTCCCAAAGCAGGATAAAAAAAGCACAAAGTGTGTGCACACAGTTACAAAACAATGGAGCTGTGTAAGCTGTCCTACATCAGAGGGAAAGCACATGTTAGATGTTTTTGAGATGGTTTGGACGCGTACAGAGGAGGAATAGTGAGCAGAGCCGTCGTAGGAAGTTGAGGCTGGAACTACCAGGCAGGAGGCCTAGATGAAGACCAAAAGGAGATTTATGGATGGAGTTAAAGAGGACATGAAGATAGTTGGTGTGAGAGAAGATGATGCTGAAGGTAGTTAGATGGAGACAGATGATTCACCGTGGCAACCCCCAAAAAGGGAAAGATGAATATGTTCTATTATGTTTTGTAAATACAGTGAGTGTTTTGTCTTTTTGTTCAAGGTTGCTCGGAGTGAACAGAGTGGTGATTTACAACACCAGCTGTGGCCCAGACCTCGACCGCCTTCTGGAGAGTTACAAGCAGGAGGGCTTCGTGGAAGTGGTTCCCTGGCCAATCGACAAGCACATGAATCCGTCCCGGGGATGGCTTTTTTCAGAACATGGTGGCGATATCCACTACTTCGGCCAGCTCACCACACTCAACGAGTGCATTTACAGATCCATGGAGCGTTCCCGCTACGTCCTGCTAAACGACATAGATGAGATCATCATGCCGTATCAAGAAGACAGCCTGAAGTCCCTGATGGACAGGCTGCAAACACAGTTTCCAAATGTAGGTTGTTCACAATTGCATTGTCCATATATTTCTTATGTTTCCCGTCATTTTTAAAGCATATTCACATTTTGCAGGTGGGAGTGTTCCTCATTGAGAACCACATCTTTCCTAAAAAGCACTTTGAACCGAGTGGGAAGTTTCACCTTCCTCAGTGGAACGGGGTGCCGGGAATTAATATTCTGGAGCACATCTACCGAGAAGAACCTGACCGAAAGATTTACCATCCATACAAGATGCTAGTTCAGCCAAGGTGGGCTGTGGCTTTTCATTTCAATTTATATTTACATTTAAATGGGCTGCCAGCCGATTGGTAAATTAATTTAAAAAATTACAATTAAAAGAACCCTGAACCACTCTGGAACATAGATGTTGATATGAAAGAAAAAAGAAATGGAAACTATTGCATTGCAATACCACAGCTTTAGTGGTTGAACAACAAGGTTCAACCACTAAAAGTCCATCCATCCATCCATCCATTCTCCGTCACGCCTGTCCCTTGTGGGGTCACGAGGGGTGCTGGTGCCTATCTCCAGTATTCAATGGGCGAGAGGTGGCGTACACCCTGGACAGGTCGCCAATCTATTACAGGGCAACACAGAGACAAACAGGACAACCATTATAGGCAAGGCACATTTATTTGTATAGCACATTTCAGTGTCCCTCCAGACCACTAGACAACTCAGGTCTCCTGGCTCCGGCCTACTCTGCATACCTAGAACACAAACCAAACACGGAGAAGCAGCATTTAGTTCCTATTCTCCACTCATCTGGAACAAACTTCCAGAAAACTGTAAACGTGCGGAAAGCCTGAGTTCCTTTAAATCGATTAAAAACACATTTGTTTAGGGTTGCCTTTGACTGTTCTAGTTAAACTGTTCTACTGAAACATTGTTAGTTCAACTTTTTTAGTCTAACTGTTTTTAATGTTCTATTTTGTTTCTACATTTTATTCCTACTTTTATTCTGTTTTATTTTCCTATATTTTAATCATGTAAAGCACTTTGCGTTGTCTCTGTACTGAATTGTGCTATACAAATAAATTTGCCTTGCCTTGCCTTTGGCCTTGCACCCAGAGTGCTCCAGGGAGTCTCATATTATTCAGCGAATTGTTTGTTCGCTGAGTTGCTGAGCTGGTGCTCACCGTTCGGAATCACAGGCAGGGTTGTTTCATTTCCATACGCAGCATTTACATCAAATTCACTTCAAACTGTCGGATTTTCAGCTCCATAACGGCTAATTTCTGTAGAAGCGTGTCAAAGTCCTCTGTGTTGAAGTGAGGCATATTTTTGAATCGGGTGGTTCTTCTCCATATCCACTTCATGTTGAATTCTTTCCATAAGAGCGTTTTTCCTAAGAACTGACTCCTCTGGGGTGTAAAGAGACATCTTGTGGGAATTAGCTGAAAACTAAAATAGTCCACAGGGGAGGAAAAAATCTAAATCAAAAAATAAAATAAATAAAATAACTAAATCCAACTTTCTGTAATTAGAGACTTAGAGATAAAAAGTGAAAGGCAGCAAAATGTAAGTAAGCAGGGAGCAGAGGAAAAAAAGCGTCCGAGCAGGCAGCGAGGCGGAGAGAAAGTCATTCTACTACTGAAAGTCATGTTTTCCAATTTTATTGAAAAGTTTTATGTTTCCGAGTCTGATTTGGAAAAACTTACATAAAAGTCGCAGAAGTGGACATTCCAAATGGAAATGTTGGAGGATTCTCACCAAGTAGTTGTAGGAGTCTTTGAAGTGAGCGGCTGTTTCACTCGTTTAGATATCTACAGTGTGTGTTTTACTGTGGCTTTTAAACAAACCAGCATCTCACTTTGTTACAGGATGGTGGAGCAGACATCGGTCCATTCGGTGCTCAAGTTTTTTAAACAGGATTACAAAGTTCCACCGGATGTTTGTCGCATCGTTCATGTCCGCGTGGCCCTGCGGAAGTCGCTGAAGCTGGAGGAGCTCAAAGTGGACAGTCGGCTGTGGGATTTTCAGGAGAAATTGATTCCCAACGTGGACAAGGTGTTGAAGAAATTAAAGATGCTAGTGTAGGAAAATAACAGATGACAACAAGGCAAGAAGGGAAAATTTAATTTCGCAGCTGAAAGCTGAATGTGAATGTATGCCTTGTTTTTTTTTTTACTACTGTATTTTTCAGACCATAAGAGCGCACTGTGAATTAATGTGTCTGTGTGTCTTTGTCCACATATAAGGTGCATGGGATTATAAGGCACACTAAACATTCTTCCCAAGTGTGTAATATTAACTTACTAGGTTTATTTAACTGTAAAATGTGAATGAGGGAATCTTTCATGCATCATAGGAAGGCATTGTGCACGAGTCTGTTTTGTAAAGCAGTTTTGCAGTTAAGACCAAAGATTTAAACATGTACAAGTAGTTAAACTATAAAAACATGACACAGATAACTTATGCAAGTCTTTTATTTTGACAGAATTCACAAATACTCAGGTCTGTTTGTGTAATTCATTATTCCATCAGATAAGTGATAATTGCAAGAAAGTGTAACAGCTGATGATGCTTAATGTCCTTTAAGATTATTTTTATTGCCATAGCTGTCTTCATGGTGAATTTTAAGTTGTTTGTTTCCTCAACTAGAATCAAGAGTTTACGGCAGGGATTGTTTTCCGCCAAATGCACAGTTTATGGCATTTGATTTCTCTAAACTTTACACATGTATCTTCTACAAATGTCCATACAGGCTTTACTTTCCTCAGGAGATAATTTCATGGCGGATCCTGTACACTTAGTGGTTTGCCTAAGGGATTTTGACAATGGACCTTGGCAAAAAGTGGAAACTTTCCTTTCCTCTGCTCGCCTCTTAAGATCTTTTTTTTCCCCGTGTGCTGTTTTGCTTCTGAACACTTGGGATGTGGGTGTTTTTTTTGTTTTGTTTTACTATGTTTTGCTTCTCATGATGTAAATGTCACCACTCTTTGGGAACCAGTGTGAGAAAGCAACGCACATCTTGTGGCAACTGCGTTGACTTCTTCTCATTTATTTTTATTTTTTTTTTTTTTTTTGTAAGTGCCATACCTCATTACATACCTCATTTTAAATAATAAGCACAAAACGGTTTGTGGGGCATAAAGTTTACAATCTATATTTGAGTAATCTGTCTCCCTCTGATCCAATGAATTAAAAGTCTAAACAGTAATATTGGTGTTGCGCCGATGCCATTTTACTGAGGGAAAATGTGAAGTACAAACTCACGTTTACCATCTAAGATTACTTACAGTAACTGTAGAGAATCTCTACTAGAGATGATTGAACTTCAGACTTGTGTCGAACGGATCGTGGAAGTTTAGATTTTTCAAAATAAAATGCTCTAGTGACTGCAGTTAAAATGAGAAAATTTGCAGTCAACATGAGAACAGACCTGCACCTTTGGTGCAATTTCTAAAGAACTGCAGGTGCCAAGTTCATCTCTTCAAACAATTCTACACAGGTATAAACTAAATTAAATGCAGAAAGCAAATTTCATTGTAATGTATGTTTCAATGACAATAAAGTCGATATTACTACTATTACTGTTAAATTTGGAGGAAGGAGGAGGAAGCTTTCAATCCTGAGAACACCATCCCAACTGTGAAATGCTAACCTGGCCAGCCAGATTGTTAATGTGTAGCACTCTATGTTCTGCACATTATCAATCTGGGACTGTTCCTATGGAATCAGTTTGGGGAAAGGAGGGACCTTCAGCAGAACTGTGTTTTTTCATTGGTTCGGCCGTGGGCAAAGCTGCTCTTGCTCTCATCGCACCAGTATGTTCCGCCAAAACTGCAACGTGATTGGCCCGAACCGTTTTTGATTTGGACACAAACGGTAGAAGCCGCAGTGGCAGTGGCGGTTCTAGACCAAATTTACCAGGGGGGCCAAGGTGGGGCCAGTGTTTTTTCACAGGGGCACAGAACAAAAAAAAGAAAAAAACAACAATAAAATGGCAATATTTAACTGTGGAATAATATTAAGTGAGCCACTTGTGGCTCTGGAATTGCAGTTATCAGACCCCTGATCTAGCAGTTGAATACTTTGCCCCCAGCTCAATACAGCTAAAGCTAAACGTTAAATATCTTAAGTTTTAAATTCTTTTTAAGTAGAGTAAAACTGTATAGGTAAAAAAAATAATAATAATATTGGTCAAAGTGACCAATCAGTTATGTTTTTTTGCCATTGCAAATAATTATAAGAAGTGTATTTAATATCATATCTTTAGTACAGGGGCCATAACAGGGGCCAGGACCATTTCTACAGGGGCATGGGCCCCTGTCGGCCCCTGTCTAGAACCGCCCCTGCGCAGTGGTACAAGATGGATTCTCGTGTGTTTGTGAACGCACAAATACTGCGAGAATTCATCTTGCAGGCAAGGTTGGTTAAATACAGGCAGCATCATATTGTGGGGTTGTTGTGCTGCAGGAGGGACTGGTGCACTTCACAAAATAGATGGCATCATGGGAAAATAACATTATGTGGGAATTCTGAAGCAACATCTCAAGATATCAGCAAGACAGTTAAAGCTTGGGGACAAATAGTTCTTCCAAAGGGGAGTGGTGGCCTAGTGGTTAGAGCAGTGCGCTCGCACTCTGAGAAGGATGCAAGTACCCGGTTGGATCCCTACAGCCTGCACTCTGGGTCCCTGAGCAAGACCCTTAACCCCTGATTGCTCCCCAGGTGCTGCACAGTGACAACCACTGCTCCCCAAGGGGATGGGTTAAGATGCAGAATTGAATTCCTCCATTGTGAGATCAATAAAGTTTAATTAATGGACGATGACCCGAAGCTTAAAGCTTAACTGATTTCAAAGTGGCTTAAGGATAACAAAGTCAATGTTTTGGAGTGGCCATCACAAAGCCTTGATCTAAATCCATTGAAAATGTATGGGCAGAGCTGAAAAGGCGAAGCAGCCTGCTAACCTGGCTCATTTACACCAGTTCTGTCTAGAGGAATGGGCCAAAGTTCCTGCCAACTTTTGTGAGGAGCTTGTGGAAGAATATCCAAAACATTTGACCCATGTCATAAGGCCAAATATTAACAAAAATGTATGTACCTTCTGACCCTTCAAGAAAGTAGTAAAAGAATGTCTAAAAAAATAGCACTCATTATTCTGCTATTTAGAAAATAGAAATAATTTGGTAATCCTAACGGACCTAAGACAGGAAATGTTTATTCAGATTTCAGACAGTGATGGAAACAATTTACCTTTTTATATGGTATATCTAAACTTCTTGTTTCAAAAATGAAAAAGGTGGATAAAAGAATATTTTGAAGAATGATTTGCCAAATTAAACATCAATAACCTTTAAAGGGGTTATTTAAAGAGGACAGTTCGTGCAAAGTCATTTTTTTAGCCCTTAAATACATTTTGTTGTGTACTTAGAGTCTCTGGGAATGCAGAAAATCTTTTTCTTACCTCGGTTATAAAGCGCTGTACACCAAAATCAAAAGATTCAGGAGCAGTTTCGTCCCACAACCAATCACTCTAAAGAACAGCTGACTCGGAAACAACCCCTTTGCAGCAACCCAGCAATTCTGTCTCTGTTCAACCACCTGTTTACTGGCTAACACCCATCATTGATTATTCTCTATTTCAGTGCTCTTCAAACTGTTCATATTGTCACCAAATCTACTTACCTCATGCACATGACACCGCATATTATACTTATTTATTCCAGCATTTTCTGCACTCATTACACTGTGGACAAATCACAGTGGTTCCCAAACTTCTCAGCTTCCAAAATATAGCACAAATAGCCAGTATATCACTGTCAGCCTAAAATCTTCAGTAAAATTATTGTTTAGTTTGATTTCTGAAGAGCTATGTTAAATACATAGTAGCTTCTTTTCAACACGCTGGCTGGCAGTGCGCAGCAAGAGGAGAGGCTGCACTGCATCATTCAGCAGAACATTTGTTTGTTTCAGAAACAGTCTACCAGGAAAGTATGGAAGTTCAAATTAACTTCCACTTCCATACTATGGTATGAGGAAAGCTCCTGGGGCCTCATTTAGGACGCTTGCGTACGCACAAAACGGGGCCCGAAAAGTGTGTACGTTACTTTTCAAGCAAAAGTCGATTTATACTAAAAAATAATAATAATAAAAATAAAATTGACGGGAAGATGTGTGGTCCAGGCTGGCCACAACTCTGACTCATGCTCATTTTGGAGACGGGGCAAATTGGCGACGCAGATTGTGAAATGGTGATTTGCAGCCACACTGCGTGATGATTCCTCTCAGACGTTCAATTTCACTTTCACTCCGTATATAACTTTAATCATAGTTCGACTTCATCATAAGCATTCAAAACCGCTATGCTATTCATGCTTGCGCTGGTGACACAAATACAGACAAGCACCCTTCAAATGATTAAAAGAACGTCGACTATAAACCTTCTAAAATCTGAAATAAAAGTCCGCACAACATTTCATCCGGCTTTTCTACCATCCCGCTCCCCTTCCCGATGATCACCAGGGTGAGATTACCGGATAAACTGTGACAAGGTGTGCGGCTATTACTTTAATTGCTGTAAACTGTCAAATACACTCGTGCGTAATGCTGCACGGTGGGTGCATTGGCAGTTGGAAGACCTACAAATTGAGGACTTGGAAGGGAACGCGGTTTCAGCGATCAAAGGTTTTCTGGCCAATGATGATGAATGGCCAATATGCTGCTTTTAGACTCCGAACATTGCATCCTGTAACCTACACCTCCCAGTTTCTGGATCCAAACAGAGCGCACAGAAGGCTCAGCCGAGCGTCCGCATCCAGTCAGCTTCCTTATATCATCGGGGGGGAGAGCTCTCATTCCTCATGGCCTCCCTCCATCCTCAGATTGTCTGACGCACAGCCTCACAGGGGTTTCAACATGGAGCTCGATGTGTCGATGTCTTTTACCTCTGATTTACAGATTAAATAAACTCCTGTGTGACATTTTTCAGTATTAGTCATTTTTTCCTCCATGGTTGCCACGTCACCATGATAAATGACGATCAGCTGAGCCATTTTCAACCCACATTAACATTCATGAGATGCTTTGCATCGACCATTGATGCTTGAATGTGGGCGTGTAGAGAGCAGAACATGAGGCGGAACCAGCTACGCAAACGTTCAGGTGCAGCTGTGCTCTATGAAGGAAAATTGCGTGCTGGTGTGCGTGCGCATGGTTTTATAAACATTAAGGGGTTTTTTTTGCGCACGCTATTTTCTTTCTCTTAGCGTACGTACACTTTTTTTATGGAAGACACACAAGGTTTTATAAATGAGAGCCCAGAAAACTAGATGGAATATCTCAGTGATGGCATCCGATTTTAGCAAACACCAAAACGTGGAAATATCTGCTGACAAGGATCTACAATGTCTATTACAGATGGAGATACATTGTAACTTTAACTTAGAGTAAAGATGGATTTTCTATCCAAAAAAAAAAAAGGAGACATCATTTGGAAACTATTTATTTGAACATTTGCAACCAGACATTAGTTAAATACAGACGTTTAATTTCTCTCTCTACATCCCCTTAAACAGCAGGGACCAGTTCCACTTCATCACACTCAGAGGAGGGAATGTTACAGGACTTTGTAAGGCGCACACAGTGCTGGAAGTAATTTGGCTTTCTGTCTTCTGATAGCGAGAAACAAAATCTGAGTCTCAAAAATGTCCAACACTGCTCCCTCTCCTCGCGGCTGTTTCCACCCAGAGCCAGTTGACTGATTTGTTGTTGTTTTTTTGTCAATCCTGCGCAAACACATCGTGGCAAAATGACACCAAGAGGAGGCGAGAAGAGAAAACCAGTAAAGAAGGCTGAGACGCACCCCTAACTGAATGTGGTCTCAGATGTGTAGTCATGACCGAAAAGCTAAAAGTAAAATGATCAACATGAATATATTAGAAAAATGGCAATTAGTCTTTCATAAACACCTGGCCTCACCACCTCCCGAACAAGAGCAGGGTTATAAATTAAAACTGTCCAAATAAAATCAATTTAACCGAGACTTTGGGCCCATTCAGTTCCATTTCAAGACTGGAAAATCCTCATTAATAAAACAAATGGCACTTTTCAGTCTTTTGAACTGGAATCTAGAATCTCGACTCCAATGAAATCGACCCCGACCCTTAAAATCAACTCTAATTTACATATATGGGCGAGGCGCTCTTCAAGCTTCCGCCACTTTAGCAGTGTCTCCCCACGGGACGGGGGAGGTGGGGACTCAGTGCTCTCTGCGGGCTAGGCCACGGTTTTGAAGGTCTGCAGTATGAGGTTGGTTTGGTGGATGAGCCGGTTCGCACTGATGAAGACGTTTATTGCCCTGGAAACGAAAAAAAAAATTATTATAGTTCATGCAACTTAATTTTTAACAAGTTGGAAATAAATAAAAGAAATGTGGGTTCCAAAAGTCAAACAACAGACTTTGCTAACAAATGTGCAGATGAATTACTGAAGACATTCCTCCTCATCTTTCTAAAGTGTGAATTTGCATTGTGTTACAGTTGAATGAAAACTAAAATATTTTTTTTAGAAACTTACAGTATTAGGAATTTATAACTATTTCTAAAACAAAAATGTATGCTTATGGCCGGTTCACATGGCAGGATTTGTAGCACCATTTTTGACCCGATTTCCCCTTCCAAGAGGCGCCGATCTCTGCGTGTCTCTTAAAATAATCTAAAGAGAATATCCTGCCGTGTGTGGTGTGTTAAGAGCGATCAGGTCCGCTCCGTGGAACGTCAGGACCCCAAATCAGGGAGATTCAACATGTTGGATTGTCTTGCCCTGATATCCTAGCCTGTCTGGTGTTCCTTGATGACAAACGAGCACACAGCCTGTTGAATGTGACGTGTAGCCAATCAGAAAGCACCATGAGGGAAACCCAGAGAGAGAGAGGGAAAAAACAACTCTGCTCCACAGCAGAATGCAGCAAACTAAGTCGGCCGCGTTGTCTCCGCATCTTTAACCAATGCCTTTTATTTTAAGTTTTTTTCTCCGTTAAAATCAGTCCACAAACTATCAGCATTCTTCTTCTTTGTCGTTCATGTTTATTTACTCTGAACTCACGTTTAATCTTCAGAGGATTCGCAGGATTTCCCGTCTGGTATCTGAACGTTCCTGAAACGTTGGCGTGTTGAGCTCGCCGTCTGGCCGGACGCCACACACTGTAGAGCAAACCTGTTTTATCTAGGATTTTTTATCGTCACGTGTGGCGTCTCTCAGGTTTGAAAATCGGCCGACTACTTTAAAATCCTGCCGTGTGAACAAGCCTTTATTGAACATGTGTATGTCCCCACTGAGTATATGCGATTAACCTTTTGCATCCCCATAAACATTGTGAGCAAGAGGGAGCAGGAAGTGCTCCAACACTTGCTGGCAGATGGCTGTGTTGACTTTGGAATTGATAAAATACAGGAGATCAGAAACCTTTTTGGCTAAACCATCAGATGGAGGCTGCAAATGACCTGTGAAAACTCAAAGATAAGCTCTGTAGGCAATTATACCTCTATATTAAACGCAACTATGTTTGCTTTTGTACTATTATTATAAACATTTTTGGAGAAACTGAGTTTTTTTTTTTTTTTTAGCCATAAGCTGTAATGTTAGCTGAACTTTAAACTGAATGATGTCTCTGCATTACTGGCTTTGTTCGCCTTGCACCTTAACATTTTTGTTTCTAGTAGAGTGAAAACTAGACCAAATTTATGTCATATTATCCAAAGCAAACTGCAATCTAATAGTAGCGCACTATGTTAGTTACACCTTTACAGTTTAGACAGTTTAGGTTAAATATGGTAGTTCTTAGTTAGTAACTAACTTAGTTAATAACTTTAATATGTTACTTGGTTTATATTGAATATCATCCGTCCACCACATGCAGTAAGTGATTTCTAAGGTTTGCAGCCAGTCCTCTTAATGCCTAAAGCCTGCTTAATACTTGACACATCCCTGACGTCCGCATGGCCATATTGCGCCATCTTGGCTACCACGACGATCCGCGCAGCCAAAGGTTTCTGCTCGCGCAAATTCTTAAAGCCCGAGTTATACTGACGCGTTGGGTTGCCTCACAAGCCCATAGAAGCGCTGTAGACGTTTATACTTGACACGGACGTAGTTGCAGTATTCGCCCAAAACACAGGGGGCAGTATTCAACATAACCAGCGAAAATGCAGTTAAAAGAAGAAACAGTTGATGTCACACTTCCAAAATGGCACGTGTGGTATTGTAAATGATCATGAAGAATAGTTGGTGTTTATGGCAGGTAAACAGAAATAAACGAAGGGCTTGAGACATAAAAGAAGACGGTATGTTCATCCGCTGCATACAGGAAGACAAGGACATGAAGATGGGGAATAGACGCTATCTGTAAAGCCCATTTGAATCTTTTTTTAAATAAAATATATAAAATAGATAAATTAACTTTGCTTTACTAAATAAAAGCTGATTGCTTTACATTTCCAGGGTCCTCACCAGGACTATTTTTGTTCAGCGTAACGGTGAACGGCTGGCGGGGTGAGTGCGTGTTGGTGTGTTGGGAGGCTGGTGTGTTGATCCGTTCCCTGGATGTATTCCCGAAGCGTAGTGTTGTGTTCGGCAGCTCGAAGGGAGCCGTTCGTCAAGCTAATAAAAGCTAGCGTTAGCTAATGTGGTGCGGGAGGTTTCTAGAAATGCTGCTGCACGTTCAAGAGCTTTACTGACTTTTCTATGTTGCTTTCAAACCTCAGTGTCACACTGATCCGGGTTGTACTGACCATTACGCTCATTAAAAATTAGTGTAACGCTCTAATTTCAGCGTAACTTTGACACTTAAAAGGTCCATTACGCTGAAATTTGCTGATGAGAACCCTGCATTCTATTTCTTACAAATTAACTCCTGGACAGAAATCGCTGTCACTCTTGGAAGAAATGAAAAAGCTTTAAAATGTTAGAAACAACTGTTTTCTACTTTTACGTGTAGTGGGAAGTACTACACTTGGCATAGGAGCACAATGCTGGTGAGAACAGTGCTACATCAGAGGAAAAGCAGCACGGAGCAAAAATGCTGTAGACGTTGTGGTCGTCTCATTTCCATGCTGAACATATGTGCGTCAACCATAAACCAGCCTTTATAGTATAGAGCCATTTAGGCGTTCACATACACTCATTATCAGCATAAATTAAACATTAACCATAGGCTTCCATATTGAGCAGTTCTTTTCTTCCCCAGGATGGTACAAAATACACACTTTAAATGGACTTTATAGACAAAGCTGTAGTCAGCAGTACAAGTTCAAGGGTCGGGCTATTTCTTAACGATTGCATACTGGTGGAACAATTACCAGCCGACCTGCAAATACTTAAATCATTGCCATAAACCACCTTCTCTTTGGGGACATATAGATGAATAAAGTTGAAAGTAATTGATCCATTCCTATATCAGTTTTGATGTACGTTTTGGGTCATTGTTCTGTAAGTTGCCACGATTTAAGGGCTAGAATTTGAGGAAGAATTTCTTCTCAGTTTTCTGAAAAGTTAGAATTTTGGAACAGGCACTTCTCTCTTGGTCAGGAGTCCATGCTGAAGTTAAACTGACTTCACTTTGGTCAGTATAAACCAGTATCTTTCGATCTGTGACAGGAAACCTGCTCATTTAAACAAGCTCTACCATTTCTGATAAGAAAAGTGGATCAGATATTAATCCAGAATTATGCAAGATGCTTGTTGATGGTTACAAAAAGGGCCATTTCTCTGCCACTTGCAAAGGGACATCTAACCAAACCTTAGTTTAGGGTGTATGTGAATATTATAGCCTAAATATATTATTGATCCTGTACAAGTCTTTAATTAAAAATGAATGTCTTAACCCAATCCTTGTTTTTAAAATGAACTAAACCTGGAAAATCATGCCTGTCTGAAAGAGCAGGGTTCCAAAGCATCATTAAAAACCCAAAACGAAAGACATACATGTAAACTTCTGACTATCGTTGTATATCTTACATAAACTTTCCCATTCTACACTACAACTTATAATTAACGAGCAGCAACAACATCTGCGACTCACTTTCCGTCTTTGAAGTATGTTTTGAGGGTGTCGCTGAAACTTTTTGAGTACTTCACAAACTCCTTTTTCTGGTGCTCCAGAGCCTTGGAGGGCAGAGACACATGATCAGACAGAGGCATGACACGCTGAATGGTTACAGAACCGTTTGTGTGTCCGGTACTCACTCTGCGATTCTGGTACTGATATTTCTTAATGACATTGTTGACTGTATCCAGGAGCTCTTTTATAGCGCTGGCTATGTCTCTGTGCAGAAGAGGCGACAATCGGTAAGAAACACATGACCTCACAGAATATTTAAACACCTCCAGGCTCCCCTTTCACAGTTGGAACAGGAAATAAGAATAGGAAATAAAGAAAAAAATATTTCTACCTGTAAATGTAAAAATACACTACAAACAAACCTGTGCTAATAAGCTAGAGCAAATATTAATACAGAACTGTAACCCACTGTTCACATATTAACTTGAAGCAAACAAAGTGGGTACTCGGGGACATTTTCACAACTCTGCTGCAGGTTAAAGATTAAGCAGAGCTCTATAGTCAATGATTTTACTGCCTGTAGGCTAGAACCATAACATAAGATACTGCAAGTATTCACGTTTAAGTGGGCCCTTGTCCTACAAATCCAGAATACGTTGGCAATAATTAAAACATTTTCTTCTACTGAACTAGAATAAAATAGAGATTGCTTGCACTCACTTGATAGTTTGTAAAAACCGTACTCTGTCGTTGATCTCGTCGGGAATTTTGCTAAGGATCTGTTTCAGAGCTCTGGCCTTCTCGTTCAGGTCCTGGAACTCCTGTCCAGGCCGGCTGATCATGAACTCTGCAGGAGGAAAAGTTAAAACATTCATCCCGTTCTCCAGAATTTCATAACAGAGCAAGCAAAGTGAGGGATCTTGGATCTTTCCTATCCGCACACTCGCTAGATCGTCCAAAGACCTGGCACCTGCTTTATGCCGCCATTCAGCTCGCCACTCAGATTATGTACAACTATTACATGAAATGACCATAGAACAAGGATGTGTTGATTTGGCCAAAGGTTTTGAATCCTTTTGATCCTTTTCCTCATATTCACCATTGAGTTCACAGGATGCAAGTTATTGATAAATTAGTTAATCTAAAGCATGGATTAAAGCAAAAATAATCAGTTTGACTGAAAAAAAAAATTTCAAGGCAGCCCATATATTCCTGTGACCGTAGAAATAATGCCACATTAGTTACCTCACTTGCTTATTGTGCAAAGTCAACTTTAACCAAATCTGGTAGTTTTACAATATGCAGTGACCATTCCTGTCTCTGTCCCACGTTTCAGCTTCAGAGCCTTGGTGTCATCCTGGACAGCCTCTCCATCCTCTCCTTCACTTTCCACATCCATAACATCACCTGGTTAACTTTCATATTTTAGTATTTCATTTCATCAAGTTCTTCCTTCACACTTTCACCAAACTGGTCCACAGTCCACTTTACAGTTTCAGCTCCCTTCCCTCCCTGTCCTCCAGAAAACCTCCATAAACTACAACTAGTACAAAGCTTTCATCGTTACATCATCTACTTCACACCTGAACATTAACTCCACTGTCACATTCAGTATAAATTAATCATATGAACATACAAGACCAACCAGAACCGTGGACAATGCAGGACACATAACCAACACTATGATGTCATTAATTTTGGTTTAACACAGATCGCACATTACAATAATTCGTCTCTGCTTTGCTCGTTATTGCACAGCAATTAAGAACCCGTTCTCCAGTCCATGTTGTAGCTGCAGTTTATTTTTTTGATGTAGTTTCCTTAATAATCTGTACACATCAAAATCCTTGTCATTTTATTAAGTGTCCTGGTGCGCAGCGGCTCATCAGGTGGAGCTGCTGCATATTGACTGATAGCCGCTCTGACTGCAGCTCTGCCCTCTTTGGTTCAGAAAAGAGCAGGTGAAATTATTATTTTTTTACTTTTTCAAATCGGAATCAGTCAAATGCGGGACATTGTTTCACATTTCACCCGTTCTTCTTCTTCAAAAAAAAAAAGAAGTGCGTCATGCTAAATTAGCCTGAGCTAGCGCTTTACTCTTTGAGTTTTAAATAAAGCTTAACAGTGAATAATGAGGAGGTCTCTGGTTGGTCGCCGTGTTTATCAGCCAAATTGCTGGAAGCCAGTAAATAAACGCTGAAAGGTGACATGGCCACAGGTGGAAATAATTCATTAATTAACTGCAGGAGCAGCGACAGAAAAGCTTACTGATGGAAGTTGTTGTCAGACAGTCAGCTCCACTTTCTGACCTGCTGGTTTGCATAAACCAAAAGAAAACCTTTGATCACCGCTACTTTCATTCATGCATCTGTGGCCAGTTTGAGATGCTCTTCCAAAAGGTATAATGATGAATGATGAACAACGATGAAGCTCAGACTGGCAATGTTCGCTTTGCAAAGACCCGCCCTATTCTCTTTCTGATTGGCTAATGTCCCGGTTCTGCCAGGTTTTATTCATTGAGAGCAGCTTCAGTTTAAAACCTTGAATAAAAAGTGTAGACGGAACAATTTGCGCTCATTTTCCAAATGACGGAAATCCGTCGCAGCAACGGAGAACTTTAACCCCCGATCTAAAGTCACTTTATCTTATCAACTAACAATCAACCAGCCACTTCCTTAAGTGGCTGCCTCTTGCATCAAAAGGGTTTTCCGTATCATGAAGGTCTCTTTTTTTACAACATGCAAAGTAAAGTAAAAAAAGAAAAAAAACAAGAAAAAAAAAACAAGGACCTCATTATATTTTAACACTTTTGTACCAACTGTATTAGATAGTGACTGAATAATTGTGGTTTTCTTACCCATTATTAAACTTAGACATATTTCTAAGATACAATATAGCAGTAACCTGTGAGGTTACTGAATAGAATGGAATAAAATATGCAAAGCGCTTACAACCCCTCCTAAACAGAGATTAAAAACTGTAATTTAAAGACAGTTTAGGTTAAAGATTAACTTAAAAACAAATCATAAATTAAACTATCCCTGAGGGGGTTTAAAATACAGTCAATAGTGCTGGCAACTGAACACTAAGCAGGAACCAAAACAGACTTCCTGACTTAAAAACCGACATTCCTCTTTGTATGCTTTAAATGGGCTCCTCTTCGTCACAATGATTGGCATGTGGGACAACCAATAGATATGATGATCCCCTGGAACTGGAAGCTGAAAAAACATTGTCCACTATACCTTTAAATAATGCGTTTTATTAATGTATTTTATATAACAGGCAAACGTTTTATGGAACAGGCAAAGCAGAAACTGACTAATGTAATGTGTGATCTGTGTTACATTAAAGTTTATGACATCGTCATAGTGTTGGTATAGTGTCCCGCGTTGTCCCTCACAAGCATCTTGCTGTCCCACATTTGTTTTTTTTAAATTTGGTTGCCCTACGTCAGCCATGATTACCTGGCTCTGCATAAAGGGTGAGCAGTACGCCCTCTTCTAGATGGCAGCAACACTACAACACTGAAAGCAGGTCCGTAAAAGCAAATAATATCCGTTAACTGGATGGAATAAAATGTAATCTAATAAAACATTATTCAACAATTAATCAAAAGCAGAATATTTGTTTGCATCTCTACTTCACACCAAATCTATGTGGCTAGCAGGTTGCTGAAAATCTCAATCTAGTCTTGTCTGGACAAAGCACACAGTTCCAGCTAAGTCCCAATAAAGTTTATTAAAATCCACGTTTATGTGCTCGCACACAAAAGGCTCTTTTCTGGCATCACTCTGAAACAAGCGGATGATAAATTAGAGTTTAATGGTTGCTGTAATGGCCAAGGGTCACTTCTCGCTGCAGCTCTTCAACGGCTGCTTTGAGGTTTTCATCTCCCCCATTTATCTCACTGTGAAAATAATAGTGTAGGTTGTCTTCGAGTCTAGCGGCCAATGGCTAAAAGAAATTGTCTCTGTGGTATGTCATATTTATAACCCATAGAAACAGAAAGTGATGGACTATGAATAAACAATCCTAGCCATGTTGATCAACTGAAAAAAGTTAGATACACTTTCATAAATGCTACAATTTATTTTAAAAAGGTACCGCTATGAATATTTGTGTCAATGTGAGTCTTGGTCATTTTATTATTTTCAAATTATGAAACTACAATAAAAATGGATTTAATAAAAGCTAACAGACATGACCAGCACCATGAGCGTACGCCTCAAACTGCAGGCTGAGATCAGAAGAAGCTGCTGCATCATCACTTATGAACCCAAGGAGGCCATTTAGATCGTAACATGGCAGAATCCCGTTGTCTTCGTCGCTCACCTTCCACATCGTCCGCAGCCATGCGCAGCAGGGATTCGGTGAAGTTAATTTGCACGTTCTTCTTCTCCAAGATCTTCATTATGATGTCCTGTGTCAGACCGGGATTCTCCCGCTCCGCCTGGCAACAGAAGAAAAATATGCATGGGAGACGAGGGCGGTGCAGCACACCTGTCTTATTTAGGAAAAGGTAACATGACGCCAGGCTTGAGCTGTGAGCAGTTCAGATGAAGGCACAGAATCCCCCCCCTCTAAATAATTCAAACTCCACTACAGCAGTCAGTAAGCAGCAGCAGGGGGGCTGATCACAAAACAGCCAACCAGAAAGGCTTATAGTAAAATAAGGGGCTCTTATCTCCATTTGATTTATTTAAAGAGGGGTTAGTTTAGTGAAGTCATTGAATTCCATACAAATGTATGATTTGGCAAGAAGACAGCTAAGCTTATTTTGCTATAAGGAAATGAAAACTTTGTGGGAAAGGCACAGTATGTTTTCAGAAACAACTTGAAATCTATTAAATGAACAGCAATGTGGAACATAAGTGAAAATAAAAGTATAATAAAGACAAGTCCAACACGTTGTCAAATGATCAATTTGAAAACTTCTCCTTGTAAATCAATTGCATTTTAAGAGTTGGCCCGACCCCTGGTGGCACATGAAGAGTACTACATCTGAGTACAGGTGCAGACTGCTGCTGTGGTGTTTTAGATTACTCCTCAGGTGAGTGACTCAGATAAAAAGTTATCCCTTTTTAAACAGCAAACTACTAGTACGTTGGTATTCAGTAAAAACAAACCAGCTCAAAGTACACAGAGCCCTATTATTTGGTTTGTGTCAAGCTGTGTTGTATTGTTTGGGTTATTTCCGTCCGTCGTTTTCTTCCGCTTATCCGGGGTCGGGTCGCGGGGGGAGCAGCTTCAGTAGGGAGGCCCAGACGGCCCTCTCCCCAGCCACTTGGGCCAGCTCCTCAGGAGGAATCTCAAGGCGTTCCCAGACCAGCCGGGAGACATAGTCCCTCCAGCGTGTCCTGGGTCTTCCCCTGGGCCTCCTCCCGGTGGGACGTGCCCGGAACACCTCACCAGGGAGGCGTCCAGGAGGCATCCTGACCAGATGCCCGAGCCACCTCAACTGGCTCCTCTCGACGTGGAGGAGCAGCGGCTCTACTCTGAGTCCTCCCCGGATGACTGAGCTCCTCACCCTATCTCTAAGGGTGAGCTCAGACACACTACGGAGAAAACTCATTTCAGCCGCTTGTATCCGGGATCTCGTTCTTTCGGTCACGACCCAAAGCTCTTGACCATAGATGAGGGTAGGAACGTAGATCGACCGGTAAATCGAGAGCTTTGCCTTTTGGCTCAGCTCTCTCTTTACCACAACGGATCAGTACAGCGCCCGCTTCACAGCAGACGCTGCACCAATCCGCCTGTCGATCTCCCGCTCCATCTTCCCCTCATTTGTGAACAAGACCCCAAGATACTTGAACTCCTCCAATAGGGGCAGCACATCCTCCCCAACCCGGAGAAGGCCTATTCCGGTTCAAGACCATGGTCTCGGATTTGGAGGCACTGATTTTTATCCCGGCCGCTTCGCACTCGGCTGCGAACCGCTCCAGTGAGAGCTGTAGATCACGCCCTGATTAAGCCAATAGGACCACGTCATCCGCGAATAGCAGAGACGCAATCCTAATGCCACCAAAATGGATCCCATCAAGACCTTTGCTGCGCCTAGAAATTCTGTCCATAAAAGTTATGAACAGAATCAGTGACAAAGGGCAGCCTTGGCGAAGTCCAAGCCTCACCGCAAACGAGTCCGACTTACTACCGGCAATGCGGACAGGACTCTGACACCGGTCGTACAGAGACCTGACAGCCCTTATTAAAGGGCCCGGTACTCCATACTCCCCGAGTACCCCCCACAGGATCCCTCGGGTTCCAGTCGGCCCAGAAAATGGAAATTATCAACCAAAGTCTTGGATGTGTCTACCTGTGCAGCCTCTGTAGGGGTGGTCTCATTATTGCCCCTTTAGTGCCCCTGTTGTTGTTTCATTACCACCAGAACACCAATTAACAACCCCCTCTATTACAGACCAGGTCGACACTCCAGAAATTTAACTGACTTGATATTATACTCTGATTGAAAAGTGTTCCTTTAATTTTTTTCCATCACTGAAAGTTTTGATGTTTGTTTTGGATCACTGGTACAGGAAGACCCACTATCGGCCATCTCATCCAACCTGTCATCCTCAGACGAAGGTAAATTGATAAGAATGGGCAGGAATATTCTAGGAAGCACCAAGCATGCATGAAGCCTGCCATGTCCCTAATGATGTGGGAAAATGATTGTTATTGTTCCCAGGGAAGGCAGGTGTTGGTTCACCTACCCTAAAATAAACACCTTCCTGCTCAGCTAAACCTTTGACCTGAATTATTATTTAATTTATTAGGATTTATTTGTAATGCAGTGAAAATATGAATTTAACAGATACATTGTGTTTCAATTATATAATATATATAATCATATTAATATTATATAGAATTTAGTTATTGTGTCTGAAAAGGGGTATAAAGAAGTGAAAGTTATTTCATCACCCTACTTCTACTTCCTATATTCCTTAACACCAACAATCTTCCTGATTCCTACTTTACACATGAGTACATACTACTCAGTAATTTCCCTCTGGGATTATTAAAGTATTTCTGATTCTGATTAAGCAAATAAATCAATATACTGTACATTATAAACATACATATTCACATCTGCCCTTAGCCCACTCTACCACAACCATTGCCAAAGTATTCACCCGTGTGACGGGGCTAAAAGCACCCACTGGTGTTCTCTGTTCTTCCATCTCTCATCTTTTTAAGAAAACCAGTCTGAGCCTTTTCCTAAACTCCTGCTTGGACGTTCCTTTAATCCAACGCCGAGTCTGTTCCAGACCTTCACACCATATATTGAAATGCACATTCTCTTCGTGTTTGTTAGAGCACATAAGATTTTGAAATTTAGGTTATCCTTGTTATCATACCCTCCCTCTCTCTCAACACGTCTTTGTACGCTGTCTGGTCGCTGTTTATTTCTAGTTTTATACATGAAATGTGGGGTTTGAAATTCTACTAGATCTATGAATGAATGAATGATGGATTAGTGGGGTGGTGACAGCCAGCCCTATGAACCATCCTAATGGCTTTTTCTTTTTTCACTGATGTCCTGTAGGTGTGACCCCAGACTTCTACACAATAGCTCAGGTTTGGTAAAAATCTGTCAACAGTAGGGAATGTGTAATGCTTTATAATTCAGAAAATGTTTTGCTTTACTAAGAGTTGCAATGCTTCTAGATAATTTAGTCTGAACATGTTTAATGAGGTTTCCAACAGATTTGGTAGTCAATAACCACATCCAAGAATTTATTTAATTTACTATTTCCACCTTTACACCACCTATTATGACTTTCACACATCTATATTCCTTTATAATTATAAAATATGATTTATTTTTTTGCCAAACTAGTTTTTTTAGTTTATTCATCTCTGGAGTGATATCATCTAAGAGCTGCTCCAAGCTCTCACCTGAACAGAAAATATTTGTATGATCTCCAAACAAGACAGACTAATAGTTTTGAAACCTGACATGTAATTCATGTAGAGAATAAACAGTTTTGTTCCCAATACTGACCCCTGGGGGACAACAGAAGCAATGGCCAAGGATGTCAACTGACATCCACCCATTTTCACAAATTGTTGCCTGCTACTTAAATAGTTCTTCATCCACTCCAGAATAAAATTTCTATTGTGTCAAATGTTGTTTTAGATCAATAAAAAGGGACCCACTGCAAACTTCTTTTTATCCATAGAGGTGGTGATTTCCTCTGATAATTCCAGGACTGCCAATGCTGAGGATCTCTGGCATCTAAAGTAGTTTGTGTTAGCAATTAAATTTTCCAGTCTGTTCGTAAAGTTTTTCTAAAATCTTGGAAAACTATGGGAGTAGAGAAACAGGCCTATAATTTGTGAACCAGTGTCCATCTCCAGTTTTGATTTTGTTAGTAAATCGACCAGTTTGGAAAGAGATGTTACAGATATGAATCAGTGGTTTAACAATTACGTCAATAAGTATTTTGATTGTGGTCATATCAATGTTATCACAGTCAGTGGAGCTTTTATTTTTTTACATTTGTTAACAGCTACAATCTCAGGGATTTTATTTGACAAAACCGCAGCCTTATTGTCAATAATTGCGTTGTTGCTAGTAAAAATATTGTGGATAATTAAGTTATTTGGATCCTTTTCTAATAATATATTCCATATACAAGACAATTTATTTTATTCTTATATTTAAATATCTACAGTGGGGTAAAAAAGCATTTAGTCAGCCACTGAATGTGCAAGTTCTACTACTTAGAAAGATGAGGGGTCTGTTCGTCTTCATCATAGGGACACTTCAACTATGAGAGGCAAAAGGAGGGGGGGGGGGGGAAATTGTAGGATTTTTAAAGAATTTATTTGTAAATTATGGTGGAAAATACGTATCAATAAAAAGCAAGATGTCTTGCCCTCACAGACCTGCAACATCTTCTTTAGGAAGCTCTTCTGTCCTCCACTCGTTACCTGTATTAATGGCAGCTGTTTAAACTCGCTATCTGTATAAAAAACACCTGTCCACAGCCTCAAACAGACAGACTCCAAATTCAACCATGGCCAGGACCAAGAGCTGTCCAAGTACACCAGGAAGAAAATTGTAGACCTGCTCCAGGCTGGGAAGAGGGAATCGACAATATGCAAGCAGGCTGGGACCAAAGTACCAAAGGTTACCATCAGTAACACACCACGGCGAGAGAGACTCATGTCCTGCTTGAGCTAGTACGTGTCCAAGCCCGGCTGAAGTTTGCCAGAGAGCATTTGTATGATCCAGAAGAGCAATGGGAGAATATCATGTGGTCAGATGAAACCAAGATAGAAATGGGGAGGGGGGCAACTACGATTTCTCATTGTAGCTCTGATTAGTTTGATGTAGCAGACACCCTGTGGTGTTAGAGTACATGATGTAGAAAGTAGTGTAGGGTAGAGCTGGTGGGACTGGTCACTTTATATGGATGTGAGTAAGAATAAACCGAGCAGTAGTTTGTTAGGCAAGACTGTATCAAGGTAAACAATATGTATTTGCTTGCATGTTACCTTTCTACTAGCATTCGTACATATTGTTAGAAATAAACATTTAATTTGACCTCAAGAAGAACTTGGCATTGGATATTTTCTTATGTATCTTACGTTGTATATTTAAGAGCGGACTGAAAGCTTACGTTGCTGGAAAATGGCCTCCATTTGTACTTGAAACAGTGAAAATGCTAAATACTTGTGTGAAGTGGCCTAGATAGGCTTTGATGTTTGCGTGCAAGCTTCAACTGTGAAATGTATAACAGATTAGTGTCTGTTTTAACTGTCCTGTTTTGCTCTTCAGTGTAGCAACTGCAGTTATTAATTATGTCACAATAAAAATGTTTTTCTGGGTCAACGTCCTCCTCTATGTCCTGTCCTCTGAGCTCAGTGTAGTCAAAGGTTCTCAGCTCCAGATGTTTGCAGTCCATAGTCTCAGCTATCGGCACGATGTGTGCGACTGTCAGTGGGTCAGTATGCACTGATTGTGCCATCCTGTTTGGGAAATAGTATAATTGGCATTAGCGTCTGGTATCCCTGATGACGCAACACCTTTGCCTACTCTGGTGATCCGTTCAGTTTAATAAAAGTCTTGCAGTTTGACATCCGTATTGCCTGGATTTTTCCCTGCTCCTTCAGGATCCTGGCTTTCCTGGCGATATCAGCGTTCCTCTTGATCAGATGTTCATGTATGCAGAAGTTAGTTCCCCTCAGCTTCCTTCCTTGTTTAAGCAGTTTTGTGTTTCCTATTGATGAACCTCATGATGACGGCAGGTCTATGAGTTTTTCTACGGTAGGGCGTTGTCTGTAGTCCAGTGACGATAACATCATTCTCGTACACAGCTCAAGGTCAGAAACTCCGTTTTCCAGGTACGCGATCCTCTAGTCCTTCTCCGCACTTTGATGGGGGAGAGCTTTCACCTCCTCCACCAGCTCCAGAATCCCTTTCTGCTGCAGCCTGACCGGTAGCAGTTTACCTCCATTAATTTATTTATTTTTTATATGTAGTGACGAGAATTCGAAAAAAACGGCGCAAATATTCAAACCACCGGAAAACAGGAAACAGATCTGCCCGTATGAATAAGCAAAAATGCCTCAGGGAGAAGAGTTAGACGTGTTTGGAGGAGTAAAGGTAAAGCTTTCATACATGCAGACACTGTACTGTCCAGCATATAGGTGGCAGCATAATGCTTCAGGGCCTTTTTGCTGGCGCTTTGCAGAGTGGATGGAATAACGGAGGACGGCCACCTCAACGGTCACCAGACGACTGAAACTTTGACACAAACGGTTTTTCCAACAGGATAATAGGTTCCTAGCACAGATCAAGTCTGGATTTGATCAAATTCTAAATTAAGGTTTTAGAAAAGCTTCACCTCAGCGACACTGGAAGCCTGTGGGACACGCTCTAAAGCCGGGTCCATGCTAAGACATTTTGCTGAGGTTATAAATTGAGCGATAATTATGCCAGAAGCTTTCCAACAGCCACAGACAACAATATGTGGCTTCTCTGGAACTTGTTATGGGACTTTTAAACAAATATTAGGAATTGGATATGATTATATTAGAGCCGGTCCAATTGTGACCACATGTGGATAAGAATAATGGCAATGGTATGATCCCAAAATTTCATTTTATTAATACATCCACCTACCTTTTTGAAGGCTGCTCTGAGCGTCTGAGCTGCTGACAGGTTAATCCTTTCCAGCTAAAGGAAGAAACAAAAAGAGACATTAGTACAAAACCACAACTGGGAATGGGGGCATATAAAGTTCACCTCAGCTCAACTCTTCCTGTGTTTTTAGGCTTAGATCCAGCCCTCCTGATGTGAGCATCAATCCCGCTTGACTTTTTTGTTCATGTGTTTATTGGTTTCCAAAGCACTTCATTAACACTTTTACTGAACACGACTTCCGAGCGAACAAGAAAACGCAGTCATACTGGTTACGTTTGATCATCTTTTGCAGGTTAATATTGGTTTATTGTGCTCAGAATCCACAACCAATGGGCACAAAATTGATATCTGACGATTAAGAAGGAAATTTGGCGCTGGACATTTAGAATCCCTAACAATTGAACAAAGTGCATCCCTGAGTGTGCAGAAGACTCATCATTCACAGCTAGTTATTATAATGTGTGACCGACTGATCCGCTGGTAGAGATTTAGCATCACTGCATGGTGCCGGCATGGCTCACACGGAAACTAAATGGAGGTACGAACTAAGGTTGTTCGGTATACCAGTACTAATTTGGTACTGGGTTACTGTAGCAATTGGATGGGAAAGGTACCTGCAGCGCTGCCACAACAGCGCAACATTAAGGGCATTATGGGGGGGGAGCTTAGTTGCTAGATTTAGTGAGACCCCTCAGAAAAGCAACTAGCGACAAATCTAGCGACTTTCCTCTGTGTAGTTGGAGACTTCGGCGACAACACGCAAAAGCATCGCTCACTCTGCATTTTACTGTTTTGTGCTTCAATTGCTGTAGATTTCAATTATATCAGAGATATTTTTGTCTCTTTATTTCTGTTTACTCATGAAAAGATCAGATACAGGTCGCATATGGGCACAAAAAAAAATAAATTGGAATTGGGTCACTTCAGGCTGCAGTGTGAACATAGCCTTAAATGCATCCCTCCCTAAGGTGACACCAAAACAAACAGCCTGACAAATGTACCCAGGGGACCTCTTGTTGCAAAACAACAGCTGCGACACCAGGAGTGATTTAGATGCAACAGAGAGGAGACTTTGGACAGATGTGACACAACCCTGGATGAGGGAGGTGTCGGCTTGTCACCATCGATCACTGTTCTAATTTTTTTGGCCAAGCCGCAGTATGATGCCATAGACGGAGGAGGAGCAGTTAGATGGTAAACTGTGGTTTGTCCCACAGCGTGTGAATGTTGTGTACCTGATAAACCATTAACAGATTTGGTCTTTATTCAAATTAACTATTTTAACAACACGATCCATTAATGGATATCAATAATAGAGCCTGTCAACAAAGGATAAGTCATTTGTTTGCTGTGGTGAACAGCTTTTATTTGCTTACTGTGGACAATCGCATGACCTTTAAACGCATCGTTTCATTCATGGTCATATTGTGCTGTATGCTGAATATTTGACATGTAATTAATAGGCTGCTGATCCAGTTGCATTTCACTTAACTGTGTTCTGGCGTTTCAGTATGTGGCATTTTTTCCCCCCACCGATAATGTGCCGTTAACATGTTTTGCATATTTGGTAGTTTATCGTTTAATATGGCAGATATGTGGTGTGATGCTTGATCCCACTGGCTGGTGTTATTATAACTGGAGTTATTTCCTTGTTTCATGAATTCGTTTACTAGTCTAATCTACTTTTACTGCTGTCACAATTAGTCATCAAAATAAATAAAGTTGAACTCAATATTTACGGTTGACGTAGTTAATATGAATCTTTTTTATGTTCCTCAACTTTATTTAGCAAAGCTACTTAGGGTTGTGCAGAAATGCCCCTGGCTCCAGTCTGCGCATTAGTCCTGTTCGGCTCTTGGAACCGGTTGGACAGTTTCAAAATAAAAATGGCAGAGAAGACACCTGCTTTGCTGTCCGATAAACTGGATTATAAATGTATTTTTAGGTTATTGAGGTTGAAGTGGTTTAAAGTCTGGAAGCATTTCAAGTGGGAATCATTTGGATGCCTAGTAAGCTTTCATTGAACACCACAGGAAGGGTGGGGCATAGCCGTCTGAAGGGGGGAAGCCCCGTGGGCTACTGATGAGCCCACAAAGAAAGGGAAAAAAAAGGCCAATGTAAGTTATTTAAGTTGTTGAATTCAGTCTAAGAAGTCAGAATAATTGCTAGACTCATGTCCATCCATGTTTGAGGAAACCTGTAGACCATTATTTGACTGCTTAACACTGGCTGTATGTTCACATGTAGGCTTAATGTACATAAATTACTCAATAAGTTGTCTCCCCCCGCTGTTAATTGCACAGTTTTTCCCCCCATTTTATCTTGTAGATAGTGTGTTGCTAATTTTTATGCAAGGTGTATTTTGTTTCACTTTCAGGTCCCGCTCCTCAGTTATGCATTTCACTTCCTCTCAGAAGTGAAATGCATTTCTAATAACTGTAAATTTGTTCTTTCTTTGTTGTGGACTTTTTCCCTTACTTGCTGCTGATGTACCTGATTTCCCCCACTGTGGAAAAATAAAAGAAATAAAATAAAAAAGGATTATTCTATTCTATGTACATGAAGCTGACCAACAATTATTACTTTGTCCTGTTTGAATCCCATGCAAAGTTTCGGGTAATGTTACCATGTGAGTCCATGTAGATGGACTTTCTGAGGCACATAAAACAATCCAAACAGCTGGTGAACAGATTTCATATGCATTTTGCATGGAAATATTACCGTCTCTAGCACCATGTTTGAAAAGGTTAACTTTCTATTTGATGTTGAGTTGCACTACAACTGGACTTGTACTTATCATCTTAGCTATCTTATGATGGCCATTATTAATACTGAGGTTTTAACATTTGTGAAGCCATAAACAAAAAAGCTTCATCTTATTTATTACTGTAATGCTTTAAACATATATTTTAAAGCGCAAATCCCTGTTTCAACTTTATGGTATGTTATGTATGTGGTACGGACTAAGTTTTGCTGCTAATTACTTAAACTATCACTGTCATTTTTAAGTTGATCCATTAACTTAAAAGTTATCAACAGATTCATAGAAAAGGTGTCCGTGGCAGCCCTACTACTGTTGAGAGGAGCGACCAAATCCCGACTTTCATTGTACAACTGAACTGGGTAGGAGCCACCTCTACAGCCGAATTATGTGAAAGAAAAGATGCAGGGCTTGGCGTCATTTCTGGTTGTTAGTCTAGGTCACGTCACATTGCTATCTTGCAGATTAAATGAGGCATTCGTCAACAACCTGCTGTTGATTCTGTGTTACAATGAAGTAATTTGTGTAACGATGGATTAAGTCCGCCCTCGTGTTCTTGACAAGACGTAGGAAATGCTGGACATTTAGCTAAACACAGATTTAGAAAAATTATGCTGTTAGAACAGGTCAAGAGTACCTGGGCCTTTGAAAATAAAAAAAAAGACACAATATTTGCTTCGAATTTAGGGCTCCTCAGCTCTGCAGCTATAATAAGAACCAATCACAAAGAAAAGTGGATTCATTTTACTTCTATCTTAGCTTTGTGTATGATACATTTGAACAATTTTTCTTTTAAAAATCATTATGACCCGCCCTCTCTTTGACTTTCTAGCAGAGCAAACCCTTCTGTCATCGGCTGCTTTACCTCGTTGAACACTGGGTACATCACGGCGTACAGTGTCATGGATACCATGGAGTTTGTCTCCGCTTCATTCTTCATCTCCTCCATTGTCATCCTCCAGGGAGGAGTAGCTCTTGTCAAAACAGTAAAAAGGAAACTGCAGCTCAAACACGCTCACACATACACTCACACACTCACACTCACACGCCCTGAAAACCACACAAGATCCAGAGAGACGAGAGTCTGGGAAGAAAAGAAGAAAAAAAAAAACAAAGCAAACACAAATGAGAAGTGATGAAATTACAATGTGAAATGCAAACGTCCTAATCATAGCTCGTAGTGGGAATGGGTTGACCCAATCCTGACCTGATGACAGGGATACTTATGATGATTGCTATGTAAATGGAAAGCATCAAATTATATTTATCTGTACAATTTCGATTACATTTATTCGATAACAGATGGCTGCTGACTGGTGGCACGACAGCAACCGGCTTAGAAAGCCCTACTGGACCAACTTCGAATCAGATGCCCCATTTGGTCAAATGATGGTTTAACTCACTCTCGCCGTGCTATTTTTAAAGTAAAATCGTTCACATGGTTGCAGAACTGCCTCCATCTGCTGCTTGACTTGAAGCACAAGAATTTTAAACATAAAGTAAAATAACACAGGGACACTGATGGCAAATATCTGTGGGCCAAAAGGGCCCAAATCATTGGCGCCAAGGTAATTTGCATAGAGTAATATAAAAATGTTGAAAGGGCAAAAAAAAAAAAAAAAATCAAAAAAAAAGTCAAAGAGTAGGTTGAGTGTAAAGATGTTTTGACAACTAGCGACCTGAGCCAAAAAATAATATGAAAAGACAGCAGGTGTTAGCAGCTGTGGTACTTCTGGCCGGTGCAAGTTTTTTGATGACTAGATCACTCAAACTTTATTTGTAGAGCACTTTTTATTCAATAGGTGTAACAAAGAGTGCTATTAAATAGATAAATCACACAATCATAGAGAACAGAGAATCGAGAAATCACAATCATGGACTGAGGAAACTCTGGAAATAGCTATAAAAAGACACAAAAATCCTATGTACCTAAAATATGAATAGTAAACAGAAATCAAGAGACCAAAATAATTCTGATAAAATTGAAATCTACATTAATTGAAATACAAATAACACGATGGCAACAGAAAAAACAAATTTTTTTTAAATGTTCAACAAATAAAAGCAATATTAGCAACATTAGAACGTCAAAAAATTATTATCAAACTTCAACCTAACAGCCAAATTAAATGGGTAGTTTGGTTTTAAAAACAACACCCGTCTCAGGCTCCCTCAGATCCTCAGGAAGGTTTGTCCCCCAGGGAGGGTGGCATAATGAGAGAAAACGACATCTGTGTGAGCGCTGGACATGCAGAGAATAGCAGGACAACAATAATGCAGAAAAAGGAGAGTCGGGGCTAGGGCTGGACGATATTTCAATAACGATGTATACCAATCGATAGGACGTATATCGATGAAAGAAAAAAAAGGGACATTAAAAAGTTCAATAGAACAACAGTTTCCTTCCTTTTCCATTTTAGCCATGTAGGTCAATACTACAGTCATTTAAATCCTCCCAACCAATCACAACGCAGACCCAGGACCGCACCGTCACCAAACTCCGCCCCCTTCAAAGAGTTCAGAGAGTACACATTTATTTTTATTTTTTAAAACTTGCAGTTTTGATAAAAGTTGGTTGAATAAAGGGTTAAGTTTGAATTCAGTGATTGTGTGTTCTATATGTAAAAATAGGTCGCTAAGCAACAGCATAAAATGGCCAGGACTACATTTAAAATATATATTTTGATATTGTCGATATCGATCAATTTAATTTCTGTTTTATCGATATGCTTTTTTTTAATATATATCGCCCAGCCCTAGTCGAGACATTAGGTATTTGTGAACCAACGAGGCATGTGTAGGTTACTGGTGTCAAATTTTAAAACATTACTATTGCAGAACTGCTAAAGGATCCTATAATACTGTTCCTATGGTTTTTGGTCCTTTTAATGAGATACAATAAAACAGCACCCAACCAGAAGAAAAAGAAAAAAAAACAGTAGCGCAGTACTATCTTACTACTACTTTTGACTGAAAGAATGGCTTCTTCGCCTTTCCCTAATTTACAGGCAAATTGGGCTGTTTGGGAGCATTTACTGGCACACAACCCGCCCAGTAGTTTTAATATAGGAAATGTATGCCTTTAACCATGAAAAATGTTAAAACTTTACTTGGATTTCTACAAAGTTTTTCCCCCCCCCCGCGCAAATATGTAAAATGAATCTCAAAACATCTTTTTTTGTGAAAATTTACTCCTTCACTGAATAATTTACTTTAGATGGCCCCAAAACAATATTGTTTTACTGGAAATTAACAATAATAAAATCATAATATTGTGTACAAGAATAAATAACATTGAAAAAAAATCAGAATAATATGACATTATGAGAATAAAGTTGAAATAAAGAATAACGCCATAAATTTGCAAGAATAACGTCACAATTGTGTCAAAGTCCTGATACTAATGGCAAAATCAGGCATGGTTAGACTTTACCATGACAAACACATGAAGGCAAACTGTTCCCCATGCAGTCATACGTATGCAGTGAATGAGCATCAACAGGCACTGCGGAAATATATGCAACACCTTCGCCTTAGAGGTTTGAGGTGGATTGCAACAATAGTTTATGACCAGCTGCATTTCGGCTTATTAAACCTCTAAAGGATATAATATGTTGTACAACCCCCACCTGCAAATTCTAACTAAATTTGGCTTGGCTGTTGTGCTCTTTGTGTAAGACTATGCTTCAAGAGAAAAAGAACAAATAAGATTTGCAGGTAACATTATATTGAACATGTTCCATTTGAATCTCGCTGGACCGCCATAGTTTGATGCTTAATCTCCCCTAATAACAACTTGTCCTCACAAATTACTGTACTTTAATTTATTATTATGAATATTAATTTGATATTTTCCATGGTCGCATTTTTTTAAATAAAAGCAACTGGATGACTTAATACCTTTTGCTTTAAGTCTTTTGTGTACACTCACACCCCAGGGTGTGAGAAAGTCATACTGATGCCAGTCAGTTCAATAACTTCAATTATCAAAGCCACCTTTTTAAATTAACAATGATTATTATATAATACTGCTCAGACAACCCCACATATTTGACACTGACAACTTTGCTCCTCTCTTGTGTTAGGAAAATAGTGAGAGTAGATACAGAATGGAAAAATGTACCTTTCCATTCTGAAACCTTTTAACCAATCATGAGTTAGTCTGTAATGAGGAAGAGGTGATTTTTCAATCGGAGGGGACGGGAGTGGCACCTTTTTGTATGAGCACCTTGATAACATTCCCAAACGTTCCCACTTGACATTTTAAAATAATAATTGCATCACATGCCTAAAAACAGGAATTGGTTTGTGACATACTCATTTCACCATATGCAAAATATCAAACCGACAATTCTGGCAGCTGATGGTTAAGATGGTAAATAATATCAGCTAAGCGGTGTTTATACCCAACTTGCAAGGCAGACCCTGAACATATTAGACATATAAAGTGAAGAAAACGCTACTGCTTGTTTGCCTAAGCTAACCGGAGCGATGTATTTACCACTGAGGGCGACACAGAAGGCTAACGAGACACAGGCAGGTCTTGGGTAATGCTAGGCTAACAGGAAAACTAACAAAGTGGGAGTTGGAACCTAAACCGGGGTATGACATTATATTTTATTTGACAGGTTGCTCTAAGCTACTCAAATCACGACTAGAAGCTGTGTATCGTAACAGATTTACGGCTAATAACTCGGAATATTGACTTGAGGCCTGCAGTCGAGCAGACCGATGTTAGCAGCGAAACGTAGCTTGCGTGCTAGCGTAGCTAATTTGTATATTCGGATCTGCCGTTGGGCTAGAACACGTCCAGGAAGTGCTGCGGGAGCGTAGCGTCTGTTCGCGGAACCGTTTCAGAGGACGGCTAGTAGCTACCTTTTGGCTGACTTCTTAAATAGGTGGGCTCTCCCGTCGACTGCCTTTTAGCTCCTGTGTTTTCTTTACAACTTAAGGCGGAAGTTTTTTAGGACTGGCCCGAGCGACAGCTTCCGGACCGTTGCTACGTGTGAGCATGCGCCATCCAATCAGATGGGTAAATTGACGGTGACGTATGGTTTAAATGGTTAAGATTTTTGGCGTTGCCGGTTTCAGGTATTATAAAGATAAGACACCGCCTGACTTTGTACCTTGTTTTCCCTCGCAGGGAATAGCTGTATTTATTTAGTTGGCATAAAAAAAAAAGAATCGAGAAAGTTTTAAAGAACAGATAAGGTCTGAATAATAATAGAACATATATGCTTAATTAAGACTCTATATAATGCACAATAATTAAATCAGGGGTGTCCAAAATAAGGCGACCCTTGCGGTCCTAGGAATAGTTTTATGTGTCCACCCACAGCCGGCCCAAGGCATAAGTGAACTAAGCAGCTGTATAGGTCCCCCAAACCAGTGGGGATTCCCATTAATGCTTGAATTTGATCAGACCATGGATCTAAAATGTGTATTTTTGTTGTTGTTGTTTTTTTTGAGAGTGAGAATACTATTAAAATGTACTGACAGGTTTCAGCAGAGATAAAGATTATTGTTTGTTTAGTATTTAAATTTCCATCCCTCCATCCATTTTCTAACACATCTATTCCTTGTGGGGTCACGAGGGGTGCTGGTGCCTATCTCCAGCTGTCAATGGGCTAGGCAGGGTACACCCTGGACAGGTCAGCAGTCTATTGCAGGTATTACTTAAATTTATTTTTTTTAATTGAAAGTTTACTTTGTAAAAGTGTAATCCTCATTGTTTGAATGTTACCATCGTTAGAATCTGATGCGAGTTTAGTCTTTCCCTCGTGACACAGCTTGGTTTATTCACAAATACATCTAAGTAGAGATTGACCAATTATACCTGATTGCTTTTATCATGTATCATGCATACCACCTAATTGTGTCTCTCAGTTTGGGGGCCCCCAAATCTAATTCTGCTTAAGGCCCAATACAACTTTGAGTCGACCCTCTGTCCACCAATTCAAGACTGGTACAAATGATGCCTGCCAGCAAATGGAGCAGATGGACACCCTTTATCATTTTTAAAATTTTGCTCTGCTGTGCCTTGTGGTGCTTTTATTCATCTTTTTTGGGTATTATTATGTTAGGTTGTGTTATGTGTTGATGAAATGTACGCGTATAACGGTTTTATGGCACATTTGCGTACATACAAAGATGAAACCAGGTGGTTACAACAAATGAACTTCCAATTTACAAATGTGGCTTCATTACAGTAATTGTATGTTTAATAGAACAAAAGAACCTGAAAATGAAAAGACAAAACAAATCTAAGATTTATTTCACTTATTCCAAAGTTAATGTTGATTTGTCACATCTGGCTACTGCTCATTGCTGAAGTTCCTATTACTGTAGCGGCTTTTACAATCAGAATCAAGTTTAATCAAAATCAGAATCAAGTTTAATCGCCAAGTAGGTTTGCACTTACAAGGAATTTGACTTGGTATTGATGGTGCAGACAAAAAGAATACAGATTAGAATACAGTAATACAGATAAGAATACAGTAAAATAAGAAGTACAAGGATATATACACGGAAGCTGTGATGGACTCAAGTAGCGCATATTTAGAAGTGGAAAGAAAATGAAACAGGGCCCTCTTACCTGCTCCAATTGATGTACTGCTATGCATTAAGACATCCTTGTTTTTGTAGGTTTGCAGTTGTGCCATAGTTTTTTTCTTCTTTAGATGATGGATTGAACTTTGCTCTTTGAGATGATCGAACATCTCTGGTGACCTGTCCACACTGAACCATGTAGTTTTTTTTAGATTCTTCTGTAAATCCACAGCTGTTTTTCTTCTCTTTTTATTTGAACATTTCATATTTATCTGAATATGCATTTAATCCATTAATAATTGCACAGCATTTCCCCCCTTTTGATAAGTCTTTCTGTTCTTCTGTACAACTTAACTTTAAATGTAACTTTTTTCATAAGAATTAATCTTGTGTGTGAGTTTGGTGTCTTCTGTCTACCAGTACTTGTTTTTGCCTCATTCACCCCCCAATTTCCCCATTGTGGGACCTTCTATTCTATTCTATCTTATTCTATTCTAAAGGGTTTGGCTGTTCCACGTTTTGAGCATGTACATGTTTTTAACAGTGGCAGTCAGTTTGAACTCATTGGGTTAACTTAAGCAATGGAGAGTAAATTGTAAAAGGATGTGTGTGCAAGAATTAACTTTTTCCACATGGAAGGGTTCTGTATTTTTAGGATTTGTGGCACCCCTTGACACAGTGACACAATGAGCAAAAACCAATGCCAATCAACTTCCCAAAGCGGAACTGAGTTTGAAAAAACAATAGAGCTTTAAACATTTTAATATTGGTACCAATAATAATTATAGTAGAAGTTAAAAGATTTGGACTTTATGTGCTGTAACGTTGGCAATGCTCTACCAGTCAAAGAATGGCCTCAGCCTTAAAATTGGGAGCTCCAGAAAAAGGGGAGCCTCCTCTCTACTGACTGAACAGCAGAACGCTAAGGTGGCTTAGATATCTGATCTGAGCTGAATGCCTCCTGAGCACCTCCCTTTGGATATTTTCTGGCAACTTTCCCCAGGGAGAGGACCCTGGGGCAAACCAAAATCTCACTGGCAGGTTAATGTTTAGCCCTAGTGGTCTGTGAATTCCTTGGGATTCCCCAGAGTAGGGCTGAACAATTAATCGCATTTTCAATATAACTGCGAAGTAAAAAAACACAATTTCCAAATCGCAGATTCTGCAATTTTTGGCTATGTAACAATTAGGGAATTAGACACGTCCATTAGGTGTTGGTAAAATGTTTAAAGTGGGTTTGCCTCCACATGGAAGGGAAGACAGTTGCAGCAGTGAGATAATCTAATTTTATTACTTGTTTTAGAGTTTATATAATCATACATAGCATTAAGTACAGGTCAATCAGTTTAATACATAGACTTGCTTGTTGGTTGCACTTTTTGTTCAACAAGGATTGATGTCCAAATCAACTAAAAGCTGTTCTCTTGAATAATATTCTGATCAATATAAACATTAAAATTTCATATTTAAAATAGTCCTTGTTTACAAACGTCTTTATTTAGACGCCATTTTTGTTGCTTGTGGTTAACGCAGAGAAAAGTCAAAATTGCAATTTTGGTTGAAATATATTGTAGGCAGAACGCAATCATTTCTGCTCTGAGTTTAGATGCTGTTGGTCTTTTAGCAACTAATCTGCACAGCGAGGAAACAAAATGATTTGTTGTTTGTATATGTTTAAAAAGACATGATAAATTAAACTGGAAAAAAAAAATCGCATTAAATCGCAATATTAAGAAAAAAAATCGCAATTAGATTATTTTCCAAAATCGTTCAGCCCTACCCCAGAGTGAGGTGGATAGCATTACCTGATAGAAGAAAGGCTTGGTTTTCCCTTCTGGAACCCTATTTCAGAGAAAGCCAAAGCCAATGAATGGATATATTAGAAGTTACTCTCATAATTGTGGATCAAGTCAGGGTGTATAACTTGGTCTCAGAGGCGTCATTATGTTTTCATGTGATTTCCAACATTTAAAAATGGCTAAAGTCGATTTAAAAGTGTATACTTTTTAATAGTAAAGCTTATAAGTAAATGAAGATTTTGCGTCTGAAACAAAAGTTAGGAAAAAAATCTGATCAAATTTCTTATTTAATAGCACCCTTGTGTGTGTTTTTTTAAGATGGAATAAAGTTTATTTGTCTAAAGTTAAAAAAAAACTGTTAACAAGATACTGATCTGCTTTACTAGTTTTTACAGAAGCGCTGGATAGAAGAGGCTTTATACTACAGGCAATATGCTTTCCTGTGTCATCTCTTTTCATTCTGCATCCTGGTAAAGGAACGTAGAGGCCGTGAATGTTGTCTGACCAGTGTTCCCCTCGTGAATCAGGGGCGTGTTAATCATTTCAAGTCTTACAGCAACACGTGTGTATCAGTACAAAAGCAGAACACACTGTATGACTTGTATTGGTGCTTGAATCAGCAGATAAGACAAAGCATAACAGAAACATGACTAATAGAGTTTCATTTCTGACACGCTGTCAAAATCTTTCTCTTCTTTCCATTTTGAAGTGGTCGATGGTGCTTTAAAAGGACTTTCTGTTGAAATACCTTCAGGTTAGGAGGGTAGCCACTGTTCTCTGGACACTGAAACAGCTCATGTTTCACTGTAAGAATTTGTTTAAACCAAAAAAAAGCACATAAAAAATGTTTGTAACCTACATATGCTGTTCAAAGGTTGCAGTAAAGCTGTGGCATTTTCAAGTTCTATGGTGTGTGTAAGTGTATGTCAAAGGCATGGAATGATTGGCATGTCACTAAGCAGAGCAGGTAAACAATCAAACCGCTGCAAATCTGAATGAATATTACTCACTCAAACATTTATTTGGGATTACTGTTTTTGATAAATTAATTTGAAATGTGTGTGAATTTTTTTTGTATGAAATCATCAGTGGGACATTTATTGTCAATCCTTTTTCCAAGGCACGCCCAAGATCTGAGGTAAAGAATGGCCTCTAGGAGTCGCCAAGTTTCCACAACAACCTTTAGACGCTTTCAAAGTTGTTTGGAAAGCAAGCTTGGAACAAGCCTTTTCTATCCTACCAAAGTAAAAGCATGGAGCTTGCCAAATGTTACTGGGGTTTTAAAAGGAATCATATGCTTTGTTTGGATAAAACTAAGGTTGAACTTTTTTGGTAAATCAGACTCCATGTGGGTTTGAAGCAAAGCATGAACATGTGGAAAGTATCTCATTGTTATGTATGGTGAAGGATCTGCGATGCTGTGGCCTGTGTTTCTCCTCTGAGGTTTGGTTGTATCGAAAAAACTTTTTTAGTCAGACAGGAGGTCTCATCCAGACAAAACCAACTCTTCAAAGCCGTCTCCCAGACTAGAAAAATTTGACCTCCTTTGCCACCTAATAGGCTAAACACAGCCCACGTAGACCTAGCGTCCCACTTAACACACATCTGCTAACATAAAGAACAACAAGGACAGACTTCTTAGCTGTGGTTGTTTCAGACACTATTCATTTTACTGTGGATTTAACACTAACACATTTTGCTCCTCTTCCGCCACTTTTCTCTCTTGTGCATTTGTTGTTTTCATGCTGTCCCTCTCCTCATAGACATCATATACGTAGACGCGTCGTTGGGCGCAGGTTCGTACGTCAACGTCACCGCCATATTGTATGTGGCAGAAAAAAGTTAAGTTCTGTTGTAGTGAACGTGGATCAGAGAAGATGCCTCAGTCCTGTGCTGCATGTAAATGTATTCGGGCTGATTTCACTACTTGTATCTGCCTTCTATGACCTAAGGCTGCACCATGTTGCAAAACTGGACACACTAAAGCGAGTTGCAACACTAGAAAAAAGCTGTGCAAGACCATTCTTTTTCAGGGTTTTTAGCTTGCATACAGTACAGACTATTGTATGTAGACATAGATGTGCATATACAGATTTTCAAGTATTATAAATAAGCCAAATAAATAGCTGTGTGATTATATATATATATATATATATATATATATATATATATATATATATATATATATATATATATATATATATATATATATATATATATATATATATATATATATATATATATATATATGTATATAAATCTTGTGAGGTTGCATGGCATCACAGATGGAAGTTTGTTTTAAGGTTTTTTACAAATCTTTTACTGGGGTGCCAAAAGTTGTAAGGGCTTGTGGTATGAAGAGACTAAATACATTTTTGCCCTGACATTTGGAAGATGCAGTCTCCAGCACTTGAGGAAATTTGCCTCATAATTTCACACTAATAGAGAGGATAACTGTACCAGATCCCACCTAAACTGAAACTCTAAATGGATCTGACAGGTGTAGGGTTGGTTACCTGTACATGCATAACAAGAATAATATGAGCAACTATGATGAAAACATATCTTTAAACTGTCAACAAGCAAGCAAACTCATTCTGAAAGGATAATACCTTAAAGTATTCCATACATTGGCGGGTTTAGATGTGGACAATATAGCTTTTTGTCCAGCGTGACATGGCCTATACATAGCACAAACGCAAAAAAAAATAAAAATAAAAAAGGTTATATGCAGTTTTATTCTATTTAAAATTTCAAAAGGGTTTTGTGGCTCCCTGTGTTTTCTTTACTGTGTGAAACGGGTCCAAATGGCTCTTTTAGTGGTAAAGGTTGCCGACCCCTGGCCTAGGGGGTGTCACGAAGCAAAAAAAGGTTATCTAAAATTAGCCCTGACCTGGTTTCCTATTTTCAATCATAACGTCAGTCAATAGAAATTAGTTTCCATCTGTAGTGTGTGAATTGTACACTACAGATGGCATTACTGCGAATCATTAATGCCACTGTTAACATTCTGTTTCTTTTGATAATGCTCTCTGACACAGAAACTGTATCCAATTGGTCCCTTGAATCAATTACATTTTTTGTGTGTTTTCAGTTTTACTTTAAAGCCACACTAAGTAACATTTGACCTTAATTTATCCTCTTCTAAGTCCCTCTATAAGGCTATGTTCACACTGCAGGGAAATGCGACCCAAATCCAATCTTTTCGCCCATGCGCGCCCCATATCTGTTGTTTTCACAGCTGTGTGAACTGCCCAATTCCAATTTTTTTCACCCCCCTTCCCCCCAAAAAAACAAACCAGATTCGTGCCACTCCCATAGTTGGTACTAATTTGGATACATATCAGATTTTTTTTCAAAGCATCCGCAGTCTGAAGTGACAGACAGGAGTGACGTGAAAGACGTCACTCTCCTGTCTCTCACTGCACATCCACACACAGTAGTAGCAGATGCCGCCTGGTATCCTCATTTTTTCCACGTTTTTTTAACAAAACTTTATTTAACACTTCTAGAAACAGTTGCATTCACCATTACTTCCGCAAACACTGCGCTGCTCTGTGACGTCTCCTGTTATCTGCTCAGGCAGGTCGCCTTGTGGTCTTTACCTGTTCAGACGGAAATCTGATGATGGCCGCATTTAATAGTAGTATGAACGGCCACCTCAAAAAAATCAAATTTCAGCACAAAATCGTAATTTAGCATCAAAATGTTGCCTTTGATCCACTGGGCTTGCTCTCCACCGTGTTGTTCCAACGCTCCACTGCTCTGACAGTGGCATTTCATGGGCAGGAAGAGGCTAAGCCCTGAGTGGCAGCTATTCACGTGCACCACATGGCCGCCTGGCATTGTAAACAAGAGACTGGAAGACAACACAGAGAGATGCTATGTGATGTCATTTCTATATTGGGCCACTTTGGCATCATGAAGTCATTAAAAGGGCCAGTGGCACTTGTATAGATGATACTTTTGATTTCATAATTTCATGGCAGTTCCCTTAAAAATGTAAAAAAAAAAATAAATCAAAGTAACATAAATGAGCACCCTTAGGCACAGCGAATACAGTTTATCTGCACAAAAAAATGATATTGGGGTGAGATACACTTTAAACTTATTCTGCAACATTTTTTTTTGGGTTGTTTTAATGTGTTGTGGGAAAACTGATATCTAGTGGCATGATGCTGTTACTACACAGTTAAAAAAATCACTTGCTACAGGAGGCACAGTTTTAGCCACTTTAGACAATTTAAAAGCATATATGCCTCTACTTTATGACATTATTATATACCTTTGTTTGCTCTTGTGAGCTAGATAAATTGCCTTGGTGGGCCGGATTAGGATTTTTTATATTTAATGAAATATCGCTAATTGCCCCGTTAAGATGTTGCACTTTTATCTTGTATTGAGAAAGGATCACAGTTTTTATCTGCTACATCAGGAGGTCTAGAAACTACAGTTCCAGAGCTGCAAGTTTCGCCCTGTGGCTCACGTAATATTAGCTAAATGATGAAACATTGACGTTTTATTTATTTGTTTTATTTTCGGTCTTGAACTACCACCGCTCAGTGGAGTTAGCTGTTATCACTCTTTTCACTTTTTTCCTGCCATCGGTATTTCCTGATACCACCCTTTTTTTTAGCATCCATCATTTTGTTCAGTTAGCAGCACTTCTGCTTTACACAGCGTTTCTTATTCACGTCCTGTTTTGTTGTATCGTTGTGTCTGTACATTCTTCTTCATCATCCATCTCATCTACACCCTCTGTCTTGGATGATTGATCCGATCATGATCCTGATTGTGTCAGCCTTTTAAAAGATGTCTGCCGGTGTTTCTTCTGGATCCTTCCTTGTCTTCCCCCTCTAACCTAGATTGACGCGCTGGCGACAGTTAACACCGGGTCAGGCGTTAGCGCATCCAGTGATCTGATTGGCTGAGAGTCGAAGACATGTTCATGGAAAATTCGGACCACCACGGAAGCCATAAACGGAAGGTGCCAAACGCATTTGCATAAAAGTCTGCCCACCTATTGTGCGCAGGGATGTAGGGTTATATATAACAAAAAATTAAAAGAGAAGCAGAGTCTTTCAGCAAAACAAGCACAAGATCATCCCGGACGCTATTGGGCAAAACAAAACAAAAACACGCACAACTAAGAAAAGTTTTCGCTTGTGACAAACACGGTCGTCAAGACGAATAGCGTCATGCCATGTTTGCTGCAGTCAGCGATGTTGTAGGAATTTTCCACTCTTAAGGTTATTTTGCACTGGGAGGTGGGAGGGGGTGCTCTGTTTTCATCCACTTAATCGCCTTACAAATGACTTTGTTCAGTCGCACATAAAAGCAACGCCTATATGATGAATAAATCTGAACGTGTCACCATATTCTACTGATTGCATGAATGTATTGTTTTCCTTGATAACCGCACAACCGGCGTTCTTCTGACTGATCGGAACACCGGCCGGCTTGCTTTCCTGCAGACAGAGCGCACGTACTGGGGTTCAAAACAAACACGATTATCTGTGGCCAGCGTGCGCTCTAAGGCACAGGGAGGGATATATTCCTGTTAAATGCGTGCATACAGGCGATATCTGCGGACACTTTCCACCTGCCATCCTGCGCAACCGCTTCTCACTCTGACTCCGCTTTGGTGCGTAGCCTGGGCAGGAGTGCTGCACGTGTGTTGCACGTGAGTCGTTGTTTTCTGCCGCCCATTGGCTGGCGGCACTCTCTGCTAAGCAGTGATTGGTCAGATAGAGACCTCATTTTGTAACAGCCTCCGATACCGTTATTTCATAAAAAGAAAATGTTTCAATGGAAAATTTTCGAATAATTTCTAACAGAGGGACGTTACAGAAATGTAAAGAAAGCAATGCAAATATTTTTTATTTGCAAGACATTTGCTTGTGCCCAGCAGTCTGCATTGGAGGACACATACATGACCTACCTGACGACCAAAAAGCCTTTCTAACTTGGTTTTAAATATTCAAAACATTATTATTGTGTCATAAGTCTTTAAAATAAAGTAACAACACCGTTGTTGTTGTTGTTGTGCATTTCGTGTATCTATTGCAGGAAATGCTGCGGAGAAGAATCCGGGTCAAAACTAATACAGCTGTGCTCTGCACAGACTGAGAATAATCTGACATTCAGATGGGTTGCCGTTTTTTTAATCCACAACAGACTTTTTCTTTTCTTTTTAATCATTCAAAATCAGGAGCATTAGTGGGATATGGAAAATTTGTACTACACCAATTGCTTTTTAGCCATTTCACATCATTTGGGCCAAAATCTATTCCATATATTGACTAATTGCCATGATGCATAGCTGAAAATGTTAAGACAATGAAGTCATTTATTCCGGTTATTGTCAATAGGCTGTTTTTTTGAACCATTTTGTGATTCAACATATCCCTGCGAATGCACACACGCACCACTTCCAATCACATTCACCTGTCTCAATAAGTTTGTATGTGGAGGTACAGGGATGATGCGTCTAATTTGCTAATTATCTAAAGATGCGCCACTGTCATCATTTGTAAACAATCGGCCTTGTTTACCTGATCGTAAGTGTCTATGATTGCTTTATTGGGTCATAAAGTGATCAAATCAAGCAATTAATGACTAAAGAGCGACGTCGGCAATGTGCATTTTGTAATTCTAGAAAGATCCGACATTAGACCCCATGTCAGTGGAAGATTTTCTTCTCTATCAGAACCCTCTAGAATGGAATATTTTAACTTGTGTGCGGTCCCTCCCCGAGGATGCTGGGCTGGGAAGTAGCGCTCCTATTGGCTGGCGGTGCCACGCGCTGGTCTTTTGTCTGCGGCCCCGCGCATTATATAAAGCGATGGGAGCGCGCTGATTGGGTCGTACGAATCCTGCGCACTAGGAAGACGAGTCTACCACCAGGAGCAACCAGCTGAAGTAACCCGGCACTTCAATAAGGACAACGAGATCAACGCAGTCTGCTAATACTGAAAGCTTTCTCTTTTGTTCCGCTTGAAGAAGAAAAACTAGGTTAGTTAGTGTTTCTTGCTGTGCGGAAGCTTGGAAGTGACCGGAAGTGGTTTATTCTAAATTATAATAACTTGTGTTTTTCTTTTCTTTTTTTTTTTCTAGATTCTGCAGCCATGTCCGTGAACATCCACATCAGCAGCCCTAATGTGAAGTACACAGACACTCACATCGAGGCTCATTACTCCTACCAAACCTCCTCTGTGCATCAGGAGGGGAACAGAATCACGGTGAGTAAAGTCACGCAGTAGTAAAAGGCGCGCCTGCGCACAGGCTCTGTAGCTCACGTCTGTCTCCGCGGCTTTCACAGGTGACCCCCCGCAGCACCGAGATGACATTCCGCACCGAGCGCCGCGTCCCCCGGCTGGGCGTGATGCTGGTGGGCTGGGGGGGCAACAACGGCACCACCGTCACCGCCGCCGTCCTGGCCAACAAGCTGGGTCTCACCTGGAGGACCAAAAACGGAGTGAAGGTGAGCGGAGAAGACCCAGTGTGAAGTGTAGGAAAGAAAGAGAAAAGTTAAGCTTAGATTTGAAAATAGGAACGCTGACTATCCATAGGGTCCACTTAATTACACGCAACCTTGTCTGTTGTCTGAGGCAAGGCACATTTATTTGTACAGAACAATTCAGGACAAGGACAACACAAAGTGTTTTACATGATTAAAACATTGGAACATAAAAACAGAATTAAAGCAATTTGGAATAAAATGTAGAAAAATTGAAAGTAAAAGTAATTATTAAAAGCTTAAAGTAGAGGGTTTTTTTCTTCCGTGAATAGCTTCTTCTGATACTGATCTGATTTTGTTAGGTGGATTTAATAATTGATTAATACATGTCTCCTTCAACAATCGCTGTTCAACATTGATCCATTTTCAACCTTTGCTGGTTTAAACATGTAAACCAAAGAAGGTCAAATGAAGTCCAAAAACACATAAATATCCTTTGATTTAGCCCTAATTCATAACCTGTGAATCAGTTACCAACTTCAGCATCATCAGTAACTTTGGTTGACGGTCATCTTTATTTGTTCATGTTTTCCCACATGACGCCCCCTGCTGGCAAAGTCATATCTCCCATGTTTAATACTGCCATTGATCTTTATTGTAAAGGGTTCCTCTGCAAAACTGTGGAAAACACCTTTTCAGTAATAAACTTGTTCTCATATTTCGTCCAGTGTAATAGATATATCCTGGCGCATGGTTCGACTTCATCACCAACAGGGGCATGTCTAAAGTGTTGCAAGACGAGGGAAAGTCACACGAAAACCCCTGTAGGAGCCATACTTTGTTTTGCTGTATCTGTTGTGCTCTTCTGACAATAATATCCTCTCTATGGGTGTATGGGAACCCGCATGTGACGTCACTGGTATCTGTGGGTGGCACCGTGGGTGTGGTGTCATCTGTATTAGTTTGTTTGCTCACCTGAGTTCAACAGCGACCTGGATTACGGCGGCTGGGTGAGCTTGGGGAGAAACTTTCTGTTAACCGTCATCAACGCACGGTTTGATGTATCCATGCACGGCTCATAAATGTAAGTAAAAGTTTTGTGTTAAGATCGTGAGATGGAAGAATAAAACGACATCAACGTGTGTAATGGTTCAGCGTGACGCGTCGTCAGTAGCCGTTACCCCTTGTCTCAGCCGGCCGCGGCGTTTGGATAAGTTTTTAAATTGATACGCCGCAATATTTTGTTAACAGAAATTTTGTTGAAGCGCAGATTTAAGCGTATTGTCATTACAACGCTGGGCGTTTTTTGGTTGCTTTCTTAAAGTTGTAAATGATAGACGTGAGCGCACGCTGGATTAGACGCCCATTCATTCACAAACCTGTTGCTGCTGCTCGTTCTGTTATCACACTTTCCTACGGTGAAAAGATAGACTGCATCATTTTGGATTGGATCTGTTGTGTTCTGCGTGATTATATTCCCTGCTAGGTTCAGCGGTACATTCACATAAGGTGATGTACTGGTTTTGTTTGTTTGGCACTTTTTGTAGTGGTTTGTTTCGTGTGTCAAGCGGGTGAAGCATTGCGCTTGGGAGTGCCGCCGTAGTTCTGGTTCTAAGACGGTCAGTCTGGTTCAAGACTATCGGTAAATAGGCACATAAATACCCACCGCTAGTATACACAGAAGACTAGGGTTGAGTTTAGTTTAGCCCCGCTGGATAGTTAGAGGGAATGATTGACAACGCGTTGCACCTTGTTTACGTAGAACCTAAGCCATAAATTAAGCCGCTGTGTGAGTGTTACAAGCAGAAATCTTTGTGGTTTGTGATTTTTGGATTGTTTTGGCGAATAAAAAAATGGAGTCTATGGATACCAGATCAAATGTTGGAAATGAAACGAGAGAGAAAAGACAAATAAAACTTACACCCAAGGCTTTTGAACTTAAAGTGGAGAAGCTTCAAGAAGAACGGCAAAGAAAAGTAAGACATATCAAAGGTGTAATAAAAGAAATTAAAGACCTAATGAAAAGTGTTGACAGCGTAGAAAAAGTAAAGTCATATCTTGAAAAAATTTCAAGTATGTTTGAAGAGGCAATACATATGCATGCTGTTCTGATTGCCATGCTCCCTCCTGAAGAACAAGAAAAACAAAATGCTTGGTTTTACAGTATTGAAGAACATAAAACCGCTTTTGTGGAAAAAACTAATAAATGGCTATTTGATGTGCAAGAGGGCGCTGTCGTAGCATGTTTGGGGCCTGCTGTTTCCAAAGATAACATTGATAATGCAGTTGAAGATGACATCAGGCCATGTGACAGTGTTTCTAACGTGTCCGAAAGATCAAAGAAACGCAGCACGGTGGTGAGTAAAACGTTGTCCTCTGCATCATCAGCCAGGCTGAGAGCTGAGGCTGAAGCAGCTGCTCTTATGGCTCGTCAGAAGCTGCTGAAGGAGAAGCATGCTCTGGAGGAACAGCAGGAACAGCTGAGGAGAAAAATGGAGGAACAGCAGGAGCTGTTAAGAAGAAAGAAGGAGGAGCTGGATTTAGACATGGATCTGGCAGCTTCTGTGGCTAAAGTGAGTGTGTTAAAGGCTTTAGAGGGATCTCATGTGTCTCACATGTCTGCCAAATCAGATGGCATGAATTCCTATTTAAAAGAAAGTAAAAGAACACAGCTAAATGTTGATGCTGCAGCATTTGTATCTAAGTTCACCACACAGTCATCGGCTTTGGAGGCTGTAGATGGTGTTTTGCCTTTAGGTTATGATGCTGTGAGGCCAAAGACACACAAAATGGAGATGCCCACTTTGCCTATGCTGCCTGCTAATATGACTGGTCTTCCTACTCTGACCACTGTTGTGACTGCAGTGCCCAATAGGTCCACTTCTGATCGTATGCCGGCTGTTCTGACTGGGGTTGGTGAGCCAACTCTCTCCACGCTACCTGTTGCTGCTGGCCTGCCTGCTGCTGTGACCGGAGCTGATCCGCGTGTAATACCTGGAGGTGCTTTACATCCATCAGAAACTCACCCCCAGTTTGACCCAACTTTACCTGTAAGGCAGAATAACCCTGATCAGCGTTTCCTCACAGTTTTAGAGAGGCAAAATCAAATAACATCGTTATTGGTTGAACAACAGTCACTTTTCCTTTTACCTAAGCGAGACCTGCAGATATTTGATGGAGACCCACTGCAGTACCAGACCTTCATACAGGGATTTGAGCACAACATTGAAGGAAGAACACAAAGTCATAAGGACTGTCTGTATTACCTCGAACAATATACTAGAGGTCAGCCCAGAGATTTAGTTCGCAGCTGTCAACATCTGCCACCTTCTAATGGATACATTAAGGCAAAGTCACTACTTCTTGAGCATTTTGGTGACCCATTCAAAATAGCTTCTGCTTATATGGACAAGGTGCTTTTATGGCCAATGGTTAAAGCTGAAGACATCAAAGCTTTACAGGCTTACAGTCTATTGCTGCGTGAATGTTATAACGCTATGGGAACTACTGCAAGTGACTTGAATGTGCCTACAAATATGCAAACCATAGTGAAGAAGTTGCCTTATAAGCTGCGGGATCGGTGGCGAAGTGTGGCCTGTGATATACAGGAGAAATTCCATCGTAGAGCCACATTTCCCGACATTGTTGAGTTTTTGGAAAAGCAAGTCAAGATTGCAAGTGACCCTTTATTTGGAAACATACAAGATGCACCTGTTACAGGAAAAAGAGATGCAAAAATTGTCAAGTCTCAGACTAACTCAAGAGCCAGAGGCAGCAGTTTTGCCACCAATGTAGCACCTGCCAAGAAGAAAGTGGAGCCTGGAAACAAAAAAGGTAGCTCACATGATAAGGTGTGTCCGTTTTGTGGAGCTGGACATGATTTGGATGTTTGCCTTCTCTTGGATAAAAGGACTCAAGATGAGAAGATGTCTTTTTTGAAGGAAAACAAGATGTGCTTTGGATGTCTGTGCATTGGGCACATGAGTAAATATTGCAGAAAACGATTATTGTGTAGAGTATGCAACCTTAAGCACCCCACATTGCTGCATGTCCACTCCAAAGCAAAACAAATGAGCGCAATACAGGCTAATAATGACTTGGAAGTGGCTAGAGAAGGTGCTCTGATGTCTGTGCAGTCTAGTGGCTTGACTGGGGCCGGTAGACTGGACTGTACGCTCTCTATCCTACCTGTACAGGTGAAGTCCAAAAAGGGAAACGAGACTGTGGTCACATATGCATTCTTGGATCCGGGGAGTACTGCCTCATTTTGTACAGAACGACTTATGAACCGGCTGAATCTGACAGGACGGAAGCTGGGAATACTCCTCAGGACTATGGGTCAAGAAAAAGTTGTGGACAGCTACATGTTGTCTGGTTTAGAAGTTGCTGGGCTGGATTCAGACAACTTTTGTAGTTTGCCTGAGATGTTTACACAGAGAAGCATGCCTGTACATCAAGGGAACATACCACACTCAAAAGATCTCATAAGATGGCCACACCTTAGTGATATAAAAATCCCAGAGATCAATGCGGATGTGGACCTTCTGATTGGGACCAATGTACCTCAAGTTCTAGAGCCATGGGAGGTGGTTCGTTCTGTGGATGGAGGTCCTTATGCAATCAGGACCATCTTGGGTTGGACAGTGAATGGCCCGCTCAGAGGAGACTACCAGATCAGTGACCAGTATGTGCTTCCTGACATTAGAGTGAATCGGATCTCTGTGGCCAGGCTTGATGAGCTTTGGGAGAAGCAGCTGAAGGTTGATTTCCCTGAGACCCTGCATGAAGAACAATTTGGGCTATCAAGGGAGGATCAGCGCTTCATGAAGTCTGTTTTAGAGTCGGCCAAGCTCATTGATGGTCATTACAGTATTGGTCTGCCAGTAAAGCAAAGACATTTTAAAATGCCAAACAATAGGACAGTTGCAATACAGCGTGCATTGAGTCTCAAAAGACGTTTGAATAAAGATCCGTCTTTTTGTACAAACTACACCACATTCATGTCTGAAATGCTGGCTAATGGCTATGCAGAGAGAGTTCCAACTGAGCAGCTGGCCCGTTGTGATGGGAGGGTGTGGTATATACCGCACCATGGGGTATATCACCCAAAAAAGAAGAAGCTGCGGGTAGTTTTTGACTGTGGTGCCACATTTCAGGGGACATCACTGAACTCACAACTTCTGCAAGGACCAGACCTCACAAGTTTGCTTGTAGGAGTCCTCACAAGATTCCGTAAAGAACCTGTGGTGCTCATGGCAGATGTTGAGGCCATGTTTCATCAGGTCAGAGTGCCAGCTGAGGACTGTGATTTGTTGAGGTTCTTGTGGTGGCCAGGAGGAGATTGTAGTCAGGAGCTGGTGGAGTTCAGAATGGTGGCACATCTATTTGGCGCTACTTCCTCCCCTAGTTGTGCCTGTTTCGCTCTGAGGAAGTGTGCTGAGGACAATCGTGAGCATTTCAGTCCTTTGGCTATTAACACAGTCTTACACCATTTTTATGTTGATGACTGTTTGGTGTCTGTTTGCTCTGAAGAGGAAGCTGTGTCTTTGTGTGGAGAGCTCATCATGTTGTGTGCTAAAGGTGGGTTTAAACTCACAAAATGGATCAGTAACCGACGCACAGTCCTTGCTACTATCCCTCAGGAGGAGCGAGCCAAAGAAGTGAAAGATCTGGATCTGGACAGTGATGCCTTGCCTGTTGAGCGTGCCCTTGGTGTGCAGTGGTGTGTACAGTCTGACTCATTCAAGTTTAAAATCATCCTCAAAAACCGACCAATCACAAGAAGAGGAATATTGTCTGTGATCAGCTCGGTCTATGACCCACTTGGTTTTCTGGCACCCGTTGTTTTGTCTGCCAAGATATTCCTCCAAGGCCTTTGTCGGAAGCGTCTGGGATGGGATGACCCTTTGCCTTGCTCTGTCACCAGAGAATGGATGTCCTGGCTGGAGGACCTTCATCACCTTGAGAATTTCAAAGTCAGTAGGTGCTTAAAACCTGTTGACTTTGGTGACCTTGTTTCTGCTCGGCTCCACCACTTTGCAGATGCAAGTGAGGAGGGATTTGGAACTGTGACTTACCTACTACTCCAAGACAACAAAGGACATCTTCACAGTTCATTTGTGATGGGGAAGGCACGTGTCGCTCCTTTAAAACCTATCACCATTCCCCGTATGGAGCTTACTGCTGCAGTCGTGGCTAGTAGGATGGACAAGTTGTGGAGACAGGAATTGCAAATGGACCTTCAGGAGTCAGTTTTTTGGACAGACAGCACATCTGTTTTGAAATACATAAAAAATGAAACATCAAGATTCAAGATATTTGTTGCAAACAGAGTGTCTGAAATACTAAAGCTGTCTGACATCTCTCAGTGGAGATACGTGAATACATCTAACAACCCTGCGGATCTTGCCTCCAGAGGTGTTAAAGTTCAGTCCTTTCTGAAGACTGGTGTGTGGCTCTGCGGTCCTGATTTTCTATGCGAGCCTGAAATCAGGTGGCCCAAAAACCCTGAGATCTTGGAAAGTTCTCTTGTTGGAGACCCAGAGGTTCGGACTGAGTTTGTAAATACTGTTCAAGTTGAGCAGGTCAGTCCAATGGAGAAGCTCATTGGTTACTTTTCCTCCTGGCTTCGTCTCAAAAGGGCTGTGGGTTGGTTTCTCAAGTTTAAGACCGTGCTGGTGTCTCTGGTACAACATCGAAAGCTGCTGAGAGAAACTCTTCTTCAATCTGACCTGAATGCCGAGCAGCTGGAGAAAGAAGTACAGGCTCAGATGAAAAATGTTAAAGCTCAATTGCCAAAATGTTTTCTGTCCATGGAAGACATGGTTGTGGCCGAATCAGCTATAATTCGTTTTTGCCAAAGAACAAGGTTTCCAGAGGAACTGGCCAACTTGGAGAAAGGGCAGGGTGTGAGAAGGACGAGTCACCTTTTCAAGCTAAGTCCGTTCCTGGATGGTGGTCTTATTAGGGTCGGGGGGCGGCTTAGTAGAGCTTCTATGCCAGTTGAAGCTAAGCATCCAGTTATACTGGCAAAAGATCTGTACATCTCTAATTTGATTCTCCATCATGTACATGAAGTAACAGGACATGGTGGACGAAACTACATGCTGTCTCATCTGCGTCAGAAGTATTGGATTCCTGGCGCCTGTGTTGCCATAAGAAGAATTCTGGCCAAGTGTGTCATCTGCCGTCGTTTGTCTGCTGCTCCTGGACATCAAAAAATGGCCGATCTTCCTCATAACAGAATTACTCCTGATGAGCCTCCTTTTAGTAGAGTTGGTTTGGACTGCTTTGGACCATTTGAGGTCAAGCGTGGAAGAGCTGTGGTCAAGAGGTATGGGCTCATTTTTACCTGCCTGGCGATACGAGCCATACACCTTGAAGTGTTATCATCTTTGGACACAGACTCATTTATTAATGGTCTCAGAAGATTTATTGCACGTCGTGGTCAAGTCCTGGAAATCCGTTCAGATAACGGTACTAACTTTGTGGGCGCTGAACGAGAATTAAGGAAGGCCATTGAAAAACTGAACCACAAACTCATAAATGACGTGCTGCTACAAAAAAATGTGAAATGGGTTTTCAACCCTCCAGCAGCATCACACCATGGAGGTGCTTGGGAAAGGTTGATCCGTTCAGTTCGTAAGGTGCTCAACTCTATTTTGAAGACTCAGACCTTGGACGAAGAAGGCTTGGTGACTGTGTTTTGTGAGGCTGAATCTATTGTTAACAGCCGTCCAATAACAAAAGCATCAACAGATCTTCAAGATCTGGAAGCATTAACACCTAACCATCTACTTCTTCTCAAGACACAGCCGTTGTTGCCACCTGGAGTGTTTGAGAAGGAGGATCTGTACGCTCGTCGTCGGTGGAAACAAGTGCAGTATATGGCGGATCTGTTCTGGAAGCGCTGGGTAAAGGAGTATCTTCCTGAGCTTCAGGAGCGCCAGAAATGGAATACTGCACGGAGAAACTTCGTTCCTGGAGATCTAGTGGTGCTAGTGGATGATATGGCACCGCGCAATACTTGGACTACAGGAAGAATTGTGGACACTGTTCCAGACAAAAATGGACTAGTTCGGAGTGTACGGATTAAAACTAAAACAAGTTGTTTGGACAGGCCAATAACCAAAGTCTGTCTTCTGCAGGAAGCAGAAGAGCAGTGAAGACCTGTGGATTATTTGGGCATGAACTTTGAGCTTTTGAATGGACTGGTCTGACTTTATTAGACTGCTTGCATCTAAGACTATAAATTGGACTTTGATGAACTTGTGTGTTCACTTTGAATGTGCATTGGTGTCTCCTACAAGGTGATGGTGGTGGTGAATTATTATCATGAAATAATTTGGGGCCGGAAATGTAGGAGCCATACTTTGTTTTGCTGTATCTGTTGTGCTCTTCTGACAATAATATCCTCTCTATGGGTGTATGGGAACCCGCATGTGACGTCACTGGTATCTGTGGGTGGCACCGTGGGTGTGGTGTCATCTGTATTAGTTTGTTTGCTCACCTGAGTTCAACAGCGACCTGGATTACGGCGGCTGGGTGAGCTTGGGGAGAAACTTTCTGTTAACCGTCATCAACGCACGGTTTGATGTATCCATGCACGGCTCATAAATGTAAGTAAAAGTTTTGTGTTAAGATCGTGAGATGGAAGAATAAAACGACATCAACGTGTGTAATGGTTCAGCGTGACGCGTCGTCAGTAGCCGTTACCCCTTGTCTCAGCCGGCCGCGGCGTTTGGATAAGTTTTTAAATTGATACGCCGCAATAACCCCCATAGCTAAATGTCTGCCGCAGTGCCATCCTCATATATTGGGGTGGGCTCAATTTGAACTTCTAATTTGTACTCATCTCCTTAAATCAAATGGGGAGAAAAGTATTTATGAAAACTTGAATATATATATATATATATATATACACACACAATTGTGAACTTGGCAAGGTAAGTTAACGGCGGCCAGTGCGACCCCATCCTCACTGTGGTGGAACCACTGATTATTAACGTCTTATAGCGGCTCAGTGGAGTGTTGATTCTTAACCATCAGTCCTTAGAAATGTTCCATAAAAGGGCCTAGATATGCAACACTACCCTCTGCAGCCAAGGGCTGTGTTTTCCTTATAAGACCAAATTTCCTGGTTTATGTGATGTAACGTGTTTAGTATAATTTAATCTGACCTATAAGAAAATGAACTCAGCTTCTTCCCACCCCTCCCCCTTTTCTCTCCCTTTTGTTCCTTAGAAAGCAAATTACTTCGGCTCCCTGCTTCAGGCGTCCACGGTCTGTCTGGGCTCGGGGCTGGAGGGAGAGGTCAACGTGCCGTTCCGTGACCTGCTGCCCATGGTGCACCCTAATGACATCGTCTTTGACGGTACGACGGATCCAAGACATTCACCTCATTTAACCTCTAAAACCTGAATGCATGTATCCAAGAGACTAAAGTGTAGGACAATTTCTCTTAGTTAAATCTGACAGCGGAGGCTTGAAAATCTAATAGAAAGCAAGTTAATGTGAACCGGTGCTGGCTTAAATCAAAGCAAGCAATGTCCCTGCTTAGGGCCCCCAGGCCAGCAGGGCCTCCCCCTAAAATTTCTTGACTTCTGATACCCTACATAGATTTTTTAATCCTTTATTTCTAGTCAACTCATGAAGCTAAATTAAAATGTTTTCCTGCAGCTTCTTCATGTGCCATACATTCCATTCTTTTTCAAATAAATTTAAGTTTGAATTATTAGCATAAAAAGAAAACAAATGCACAGCAGTGCTGGCTCTGACATGAAGTAATGTAGTGAAGGGTTCCTTTGATGAAGCTGCGAGAGCTGGTGAATAATGTTGCATCTTTAGTTGTTGGAAAAGTAAAATGTAAACTGTTGTGTTTTTCAGGTTGGGACATCTCCTCACTGGACCTGGGCAGAGCAATGGAGCGGGCGGAGGTGCTCGACTGGTCCCTGCAAGAGCAGCTGCGACCGTACATGACCAGGCTGCAGCCCAGGCCTTCCATCTATATACCCGAATTTATCGCGGCGAACCAGGAGAGTCGGGCTGACAATGTCCTCACCGGCACCATGGCCGAGCAGGTAATGGATGCCGCCACTCCCATTGTCTTCAGGGATCATTGTTATTTTGTCTAAGCCATTTTATTAAAAGCTTAAATTACTTTCCAGATGGAGCAGATCAGAGCCGACATTAGAGACTTCCGTCGGTCCAGCGGTGTCGACAAAGTCATAGTTCTGTGGACGGCCAACACCGAGCGCTTCTGCGACATCGTTCCGGGGGTCAACGACACGGCCAAGAACCTGTTGGCTGGAATTCAGGTGAGAAAGAGAGCTGTGCACAGAGAGCGCATTGTGTGGGTCAGCGTGAAGTCGTCAGATCTCTAATCTTCATCTTTTCCCTCCTCCTCAGGCCGGAGCTGCGGAGATCTCCCCCTCCACTCTGTTTGCCGTAGCCAGCATACTGGAGGGCTGCGCCTACATCAACGGCTCCCCACAGAACACCTTCGTCCCAGGGGCCGTAGAGCTGGCCACGCAGAGAGGCGTGTTCATCGGCGGCGACGACTTTAAGTCTGGTCAGACCAAGATCAAGTCAGTTCTGGTGGACTTTCTGATCAGCGCGGGTATCAAGGTAAGATAAAAAAAATATTCAACATTTTAGCAGAAAAGCAAAGCATGGGGAAAATGATGAGGAAAGCAGCCTCACTGTCTTCGTTTTCGCCTCGACAGCCAATGTCCATCGTCAGCTACAACCACCTCGGCAACAACGACGGGAAGAACCTGTCCGCCCCTCAGCAGTTCCGCTCCAAGGAGATCTCCAAGAGCAACGTGGTGGACGACATGGTCCAGTCCAATCCTGTGCTGTACCAGCCTGGGGAGAAACCTGACCACTGTGTGAGTGAAATATGACAAACACACACACACATGGCTGTATGCGTGGATGTTCACAGAAAGCCTCTGAAACGTCTCCGTCCTGTTTCAGGTGGTGATTAAATACGTCCCGTATGTGCGGGACAGCAAGCGTGCCATGGACGAGTACACGTCCGAAATTATGATGGGAGGGCTCAACACCATTGCTCTTCACAACACCTGCGAGGTTGGTATCGCCGAGGAAACCACTGATGTCCATGGAAGCATGGTTATTGCAGAGAGGCTCAGGAGTGACTGATCCTGATGATAATCCAACTTTTTAGGCCTTAGATCTAATGCAAAGAGACACCTGCAGGTCACAGACCTACTTAGCTCATTACGCTACAGACTCACCAGAAACAAAACATCCTGTGTGCTTATCTTCACACGTTGCGCAATAAATAATTGAGTATGTAACAAGGATTTACATACTGTTGTACCTTGTAAGAAAACTCTCTTACTTGGGTGATCTTTCAAGGCAATTGCACTGGATTTGATTTGGGGGGTATCAGAGTAAATGGGGAGAACTCAAACATACACTTTGCAGATTTTTATTTTCAAACAATCAGAGCATGTGCAGGATTATTGTTCCAATTAGGGCCAAATTCAAGATTCCGGGTGCTGAGTTGGGAAAATCTTGACATTGTCTTCCTCTAGTGGTGGATAAGCAAAACGACAAGCATTTCTGCACTGCAGAACTCCCCTTCCAGCAACTGCTTAGATGTAAATCAGAGACAGAAATTATATATTTAACAGCTTAATTTATGGAAACATGTGTTTTTATAGTCTAATATTAATAATAATCAATACAACTTCAAAGAAAGGGGTTTTGTTTTTCACACCTCTTATTGGTTAGAGTATTAGTTCTCAATTTTCACCCTTGAATCTTAACAGGACTCGCTACTGGCCAGCCCGATCATACTGGACCTGGTTATCCTGACGGAGCTCTGCCAGCGTGTGACCGTCAGGCCTCAGGGAGAGGAGGACTTCCTGTCCTTCCACAGCGTCCTCGCTCTGCTCTCCTTCCTCTGCAAGGCCCCCCTGGTCCCATCAGGGACTCCAGTCATCAATGCCTTCTTCCGCCAGAGAGCCTGCATAGAAAACATCATGAGGTATGCGTTAGTTTAACAAGAAAAAACGTGGGGTTTATTTTCGCCAATAACCTTTGGAAAAACGTGGGGTTTATCCAACAAAAGAAACATGAATGCTGAAGATCTTCAAGTAATTTGCTCTGTTTCTTACCCCTCGTCTTGTCCAGGGCGTGCCTCGGCCTCCCTCCCCAGAACCACATGCTGCTGGAGCACAAGCTGCAGAGGAACTTCCTGGCTCCGCACGCGACCCACATCACCAACGACGTGGCCACGTTGAAAAAAGTCGCCCTCGCCAACGGGAACCACATCCCTGTGCCGCTGACGAACGGCATTTATGCACACGAGAGCGACACAGCTTGTGCCATGTGATGGCAGATATCGCACTGAAGCCCGCATCGGACTGCTGTAAATTCTACTGCATTGTTTGAGATGAGCGAACACCCTGATCGATCAAATTTTGATCTGTAGCAAAAGATATTAGCTAAATCTGCTTGTGGTTAGGGACCACGGTTATTTAGATCTTTTTTTGGAACTACACGCAGAAATCGACCAACTCTTTATATGCTCTAACATTTTTAAACATTTTGCAGTTTTATAAAATGTTTTAGGCTGTTTTTTACGAGTTTACAAAGTAGGCTTATGTTTAGTTGATATAGGTTTTTAGTGTACAACTGTACTGTATATACCTGAGATGTTTTGCAAACCTAATGTTGATATGACTATTGCATTGCTGCTATTTGAATGGAGACCATATGAAGTTGATGGGAAAAGGAGAATCTTGAATTCACTGTCTTGTTTTGTTTATTTGTATTTTCTCCTTTTGTCTTGACATCTTGTATCTGCTGTATTGTAGAATTTTAAAAGGTTTTTGTGTGAAATTGATTATTCTACAATAAACTGAAGTTAAGACTTGGATGTTTTTCTTAAACGTGTCCTTCCTCTTATTGAGGCGCCTCACGTCGTTGGGGCTTGAATTGACAAGTTTTTATTTATTTTTTAAACAGACTGTATTTAAAAGTTAAAACAGTAAGGAAAGCAATTTGTTGCACTGGAATCTAGGAGTCTGAGAATAAAGGTCACTAAATGTGTGTGTCCTGCAAAGAAAAAGTGTGTCTGTGTATATACACTCAACAAAAATACAAACCATTTTTTTTATGAAATGTACTCATCAAGACCTAAAACTTTTTCCACATACACAATATCACCATTTCCCTCAAATGTTGTTTACAAACCAGTCTAAGTCTAAGATAGTGAGCACTCCAATCCATCCCAACTCACAGGTGTGCCATATCAAGATGCTGATTAGACACCATGATTAGTGCACAGGTGTGCCTTAGACTGCCCACAATAAAAGGCCACTCTGAAAGGTGCAGTTTTTTTTGTGGGGGGGGTCTGGGGACTCAGAAAACCAGTCAGTATCTGATGTGACCACCATTTGCCTCACACAGTGCAACACATCTCCTTCGCATAGAGTTGATCAGGTTGTCAATTGTGGAATGTTGTGTGTGTATGTATGTGTGGGGTGTCTTAGGGTGTGTTCTGTTACTGTAATATTCAGTCAGATGGGCGCTCAAGGTGCTATATGTTTTGCAGCTCTTTGAGCTCTAAGGCAGTGGTTCTCAGATATTTTCTGTAATATTTTGAAAAAGGAAAGATTTTCAGCACCCCCATCCCAACAAAATTGGTCAGGCTTTATCAGTTTCTGTTTTAATGCATTAAAGCTATAGTTCTGAAGATTACCCAGAATCTCCTTACAAATTTATAACATAAGGGTTTCTAACAACTGGAATTTCTCAGCATCCCCACACGTTTTTAACTACATAATATTGACACTATAAATGGCTTTTAGCCTGACTAATAAGCTGCCTGCAGTCAACTTTTGACTTGCCATGAACCTCATTCGGAAAGAATAATACCAAGCCATTAATATAAAAGACAACTTTCAGTTATAGGTTACGTGTTGGACTTTTCTTTAGGAGTTTATTAATAGTATTCATCATACCACTGATTGCAGGTACAGGCCTTGATAATTTAGAAAGCCTGTATTTTGGACAAAAAAAATGCAAGGCTGTTCTTTTTCTATTTTAAATCAGGTAGAATTAGCAAAATTAGATTTTTATTGGCTAAATGACTACAATAAAAAAGTCTATCTAAACGCTGGATACAACATACAAATATTCAATGTTTTGTTTATATATCATCTGAATGTTTAAAGCAATGAAAACTATGTCTTCATTGTTGTAAGACTCGGGCAGTGTTTGCTGGGATTAGCGCCAGGTCTGATGAGATGGTCTGCTTCCTGCTTCCCGACCGGTCCTCCATCACTTCCGGTCCCGTTGCTGCGACACGGGACATCAACAGCGATGGCTGACAAGGAGAAGCGCCGGTCCGCGGTTCTTCTGTCGGGGATGTCCGCGGGCAAAGCCGCGAAATCGGACAGCGACAGGGAGTTCCTGGAGCAGGCCGGTGTCGGGGACCTGCTCCGCGGGGCCATCCTGAAAATGGTCGAGGCCAGGTCGGATGATCCCATCGGGTTCCTGGCCGATCACTTCTGCAACCTGGCCTCGGTTACAGACAGCAGCCCGGCTGGATGCGGAGAGGAGGAGCAGCATCAGCAGCAGCAGCAGCAGCTGAGCACCGGACCTGTCGGCGCAGGCGCACAACAGCAGCAGCAGCGTCTCAACCGGGCTCTGTGGCACCTGCGGCTCGCGCATCACTCTCAGAGGTCTGGTCGGATTTGTATCGGTCAACTTACGCACCCGTGGTATAAACCTATACAGAAAGATTGCTATTCGACAGGATACATTTACTTGCTTTATAAATAGTTGAAAATCGATAAACACCTTCCCGCTTTACACATTTATTTCACGTTAAGTTTGTTGGGGGACAGGGGCGGATTTAGGAAATTTGGGGCCCTAGGCAAAGAAAGGGATGGGGCCCTCTGAATTGTGAAGACAACACATAACAGACCCATTATACAGATACAGAAATTTTTATAGAATAGATATACATTATTTTTTCTCCTTTTGTCCCTCTCTTTTTATCCCTTTTCTTGTTGTTTTCCTCTATGTTTTCTAGTAGACAAGCCATGATCTGCTTATCTGTTCTCCATTTTTCATTTGAATGAAATAATAGCTGGAAGTAAATCTGCGCCTGTTCTCCATTTCTTGGCAAGATCCTGTTCTTCACCTGGAGCGGTCCTCTCAGTACTGATTGGCCAAATCTGGGTCATCTTCAGCAAGTAAACTGTGCTGACTGCTTACCAGCAGAGTGGATGATGCTGGACTCTCTCAGTCTGGTGGAACAACATCATTATCAAAGCCTGACTGGATAAACGGGGCCCCCAGGAACTTGGGTTATTTTCGCCTTGGGTTAGTTTCGCCTAATGGTAAATCCTCCCCTGTTGGGGGGGGGGGAAGAAAGAGGTGAAAATGTGAGCATGCCAAACAATAAATGTGGGAGAAAACAAACACTGCACATCACCCTGAACGCCCCACCCCACCAGAAAAACAGGGTGGTGGTAGCATTAGGCTGTGGAAATTCAGTTTTCACATATTTCCTTTAGCTGATAAAACATGGATGTTTGTAGTGTAACGTTATTAATTAATAGGTTAATTTACTGTTTATCCAATTGCTGAGCTTTGGATAATTCTCTCTTGGGTGCTGTTCTGTCAGTAGGACCTTCGTTTACGCTCAGAAGACTCAAAACACTCGATTGTTTCATCTCCCTGGGCTTATTGTCTTCTGCTAAAGCCCCCTGACGCTGAGAATATTTCGTTTTTCATGTAGCTGCATGAAAAAATAACAGATTTCTCTATCTCTTAGGTCAGCCTTCAGCAACAACGTCTGTGTGGCCTACGACCTCCTGAACCTTAATGGATGTCAAAGACGAGCCAGCGAGGCTCCTGAGGGCCCTGATGGTTCCAGCCCTGACGTCCCCACTGAAGGCGGAGTGGGTGGAGGAGTAAGAGGAGGCCTCTACACGCAGACTTTGCAGTGCCTCTGCAGCGAAGGCGGAGTCCCCGCCTCCACCTCTGCCCCGCTCCTCCGCCGCCTCTGTTGTCAGGACCACGAAGCTGTCCCTTACGATGTCTTCCGCCACGGGGTGCTCACCTGTGCTGTTTTCTCGGACTACATCCGGCAGGCTCAGAGGCTCTACGCCGAGGTGTGCTGCCCCGACGAGGGGCCCGCCTCCCGGGCGCTGTGCCTCGCCGTGCTTGGGACCCTGAAGGAAGCACTTGAGACCTCCCAGGGCTGCGAGGCAAACTGCTTCGTTAATGATAATACGAAATCCAATGCTTCCTTGGAAGCAAACGCGAAGGCTATCTGCTTCCTGGAGGCCAGCGCCAAGATCTCCCCCCACAAGCTGGCGCAGGCCATGGCCGGAGCACAGACCCGGGGGCCCGGCGGCAACATGGACGCAAAGGAGTTTGAAAACGCAGCCGCAGACCTGTTCATCGATCGCGTTAAAGTTGTGTCTTAGGACTGCTCACAATTCATGAATGTACAGCAATAAACTGCGTTGATCCTTCATGTCGTCTGCATCTTTAACCAACATGTGCCAGGAATGAAAGCAAACCTAATGAAAACACTTAAGAATAAACTTCTAAACCCCTGTGAGAAAACATGTTTGGTGGGTTTTATGACGCTTTATTTGAATCGGCTCCCGTAAGCATTCATCTTCAGGAAGCGCTTAAATAAATATTTCTGAGCGTATGGTCCCGGTTTCGGGATGAGAATCACTGAGTCTTACATGGGCAGACATTTTCAAACAACAGTAAAAGAGTTGGACTACTTGGTTGTTACATCATTAAAAACAAAAACATAGGAAAAACTTATTTTCCATGGCTGCTGTATGATGCATTGAAGGATGTGGTTTAATTATGCAGCTTGTTATCACTCAGAAGTTAACATTTCCAAGTTTCAAGTTGGAAAGATGAACAGAAATCCTTTTAGGGATATTGGTGGTTTCTCACCAACCCCAATTAAAAAAATGTGGCTGCCACACATTCAAATTATAACTATTGCTGCTGGGAAGAAACAAATTATTTGCCCTTCTGATTACTCAAGTCTCATATCTTTCACACACACACATACAAATAACTTCCTGTGTTATGTGCTCACTAAAATAGCTCTCCCCCCTCTCAAGTAGACTTGCCCCCAGTTAGGCCCAGGAGCACTGCCATCAGCCAGTTGGAGGAATAACGCCTCCTCCAGTTGCATCTTCTATCATGACCACGTGGGTAAAAAAAACAGGGGCACTAATGAAATTTCAAAGATCCCAACATGTCATGGAAACTTCTGACCGAATTCCAACAAATCACTGACTATTAATCACGCCAGAGTGGACTGGAAAAGCAGTGTCAGCCCTGTGTAGATAATTACAAAGGCAAAGCAAGGCAGGTTTATTTATGCAGCACTTTTCAGTAAAAAGACTATTCAAAGTGCTGCAAACACTGGCTTATGAAACTCCTGAGATGTACATAATTGTCATTCTGCATAAGACAGGTAGAAACAAAATAATGAAAAAAATAATTCATCCATCCATTTTCCAACACGCTTATCCCTGTTGGGGTCGTGAGGGGTGCTGGTGCCTATCTCCAGCTGTCAATGGGTGAGAGGTGGGGTACAACCTGGACTGGTCACCAGTCTGTCACAGGGCAACACAGAGACAAACAGGACAAACAACCATTCATGCACACACTCACACCTAAGGAGAATTTAAAGAGGCCAATCAACCCAATTGGCCTCTCTAAATTCTCATGTTTTTGGACTGTGGGAGGAAGCCGGAGTACCCGGAGAGAACCCCGCATGCACAGGGAGAACATGCAAACTCCATGCAGAAACACCCAGGGCAAGGGTAGGAATCGAACCAAGGACCTTCTTGCTGCAAGGCAGCAGCACTACCCATTAAAAAACAGCAATTTCATAGGGCCACCTCTTTCTGCGTAGTATGAGTTTTTATTGTATCTTTTTGGCTCTTACTGTAACTTTGTGAAATCGGTTTTATTACCAGTACAAATCAGTTCCTTTGACCTGCTGTCGCAGGGGCCATGTTTGGCCACTAGATGGCAGCACCGTTTAGAACCAGACTTTGGACGCAAAGGCGGAAGTAAACACCCTGGTTTAGTTTACAGCGCTGTCTCCCCGTTAAGGTATCTCGCAGTGATGCTCCGGTCGCCGTAGCCTCCTGGTAGCCGTGTTTACTCCCTGCTTAACTCCCCAGGATGGAGGAGGAGGAGGAGCAGCGGCGCTCCTTGATGTTCCTCCTGACCTACATGCTGCTGAAGCGCAGGAGAGACCTCAGCAACGCAAACACCCAGAGGCGCAATGAGATCCAGAGACGCATCCGACACCGACAGTACTTCTTCCAGAGACAGAGGAGGATGCTCATGGTCAGTGACTTTTGGCGCTTTGCTCAGAAATGCTTCAACCAGACCCAGACCACCGTGATGATGGGGATCAGTCGGGTTCCTTGTGCGCATCAAAACGCTGCGCGTTTGCGCTGTAAACCCACGTTTCTCTACTATCACAGCTGACTAAGAGCTTTACACATCTGGAGTTGGACATTTTCCTCACCGTGTTTGCAAAATGAGCCGAAGTTCAGTCAGCCTGGACGGAAAGCCTCTGTGAACATGTATTTTCAAGTCTCACCACAGATTCATAATTAAATTTAGGCCAGGACTTTGACTAGACCCCTCTATCACACAGTGGCGCCTCCAATAACCTTTCATGGGGTGGCCAGATGGAGCCACTTAAACGCTAGGAGTGACACTGAAACTAAAAGTTGTTATTTCAGGATTTTATTCCACTGTAGTAGTAAAGCTGCCTGTAGAAAACTATCAGAAAGACTTAAGTAAATGCCTACTAATATCTTTTGGTTTCTTAATGGCTTCTTGGATTTTTAATGTTTCTAATGATCTAATGTGCATAGACCAATAACAGTACAGTTACCATTTTGAGTTGAATAACAATTCCTTTTTATTGTGTAATTATATTTAGAATAAGGTGTACATTTATTAATTTATTGGAAAACAAAACAATTACTAGGAGAAAATAGATGCTGCTTTCACATTCCAAATAATTCCATTGTTAGCCCTTGCTGCATGATTAAGAATCTTGTCCTGCAGGAAGGTGAGCTTGCCAATTGCGTCCCTGTCTCTTTTGCAGGTTTTCTCCGAGGACTGCCTCGCAAGAAAGACCCCCTTTAAAGTAACGCATGTTACCAGCAAGACCACCCTGTTTTATAGCGGAGGTGGCTTGTTCAGGGTGATGATGTGCAATGTTAGTTTTCTGCTTGTATGGCATTTTGTATTAGGTTCCTAAAGTTCAATTTTGTGCTCCTCTAACTAGAGCAGTTTCCTCCACATATTGGTTTTGCCCCCCCTCTACATGGCTTGTGGAAGACGTCAGACAGGACTCTTAAAAGCTTTCTTCCTTCGACTGTATGAAAGCCAATTTTATTAAAGGGAGGACGACCAATATGCGTCCTGTCAACAGATCTTCACACAGGAGCTGTGGATCTCTGCAGCTGCTCCAGAGATCCCATGAGCCTCTTAACTGGCCCTCTTTGCCCGGCCCCGTCAGTTTAGGTGGGCAGGCATGTCTTGGCAGTTGTGCCATTTCTCCTCCAGGGCATTTTTCTGATGACATCCAAAACAAGAGATGTGTTCTAACCCAACACTGCTTTAAACATTTCCATACGTTTATCTTAACCTGTCTGCTCTGTTCTCCGTTGTTGTTGTTTTTTTCATCATGCTTTTGTTCACATATGTTCTCTTAACAAACCTTTTACACAAAAGCAACTGAGTTAACATAAACAGATGGGCCCTAAGTACTTTATAGGTGTCTTCTGTAGGCAGCTTGTGTGGTGAAATGGAGAAAAACCTTAAGGATTTAAATATTTTTGGAACTCGCTGCCCAAATAAACCAAACAAAAGACTTAATTGTTGACTGTTACCCTGTATAGAGTCCCAGGGGACTGGATCTCGTCTAGGCTTGACTCTGAAGGAGAGGCTTTAGGATCATTTGTTTGGCTAATGTACATGATTGCACCTTGAGAAAACCCTCTTTTACTTTGAGGATGACAAGCGTGCTTCAAACAGACACGCCTCTTTCAAAAAGCTCTTCTTCCCTTGTGTCTTTGTCCCCTCAGATGATGATCGCAGGAGGAATCCGCTCCAACGTCCGCATCCGCACCCGTCCCTGGACCAACACGCCGCGCTCTGACTGGTGGGAGCGGGTTGTGATGACCGAATTCCAGCCCTCCGACTGGCTGGACAAGTTTCGCATGAGCCGGGAGACCTTCTTCTACCTCTGCGAGAAGCTGAGGCCCCGTCTGGCTCGCCAGGACACCAGCTTCCGCCTGGCACTGCCGGTGGAGAAGCGCGTGGCCGTGGCCCTGTGGCGCCTGGCGTCCAACGTGGAGTACCGCACCATCAGCACCCTGTTCGGTGTGGGGAAGTCCACCGTGTGCAGGTGCGTCAGAGACATGTGCCATGCCATCGTGGCCCTCCTCAGCTCCGTATACCTGCGGCCCCCCACCGAGCAGGAGCTAGAGGACTCTGCTCAGCTCTTTCACTCCTACTCGGGCTTCCCACATTGTGTCGCCACCATCACAACGCTGCACACAGCCATCATCACCCCGTCCAGCAACTCCTCCGACTACGCCAACCCGGCCGGCTGGCTTTCTGTCCTGTCTCAGGTAGAGACAGCCGGTGCCTGTGCCGCTGCATGTTCCCGCTTGCTTCCGATTTAGGCAGTTTTCCTTTGTAACATGTTTTTTTTTAAATTTTATTTTTTTCCCTGTCTCTCCAATTTTCAAGGTGGCGGTCAGTGGCCGCGGACACTTCTGGGACGTGTGTGCCAGTTTCCCAGGCGGGACGGATCCAGCTGAGATCTTACAGAACTCCTCTCTGTGGTTCACAGCTGCAGAAGGTGGACTGTCTCCTGCCAGAACGCCCGTCTTCATGGGGAAACCACTTCGGTACGGTTTGGAAATGAAAAGCTAACGGGTCCATCCAGTAGGGCTGAACGGTTTTGTATAATAATCTAATTGCGATTTTTTTTTTTTTTTTTTTTTTTAGCTTAATAGTGCGATTGCGATTTAATGTGATTTTTTTTTTCAGTTTAATTTATCATGTCATTTTAAACGTATACAAACAACAAATCAATCTGTTTCATCGCTGTGCAGATTAGTTGCTAAAAGAGCCACTGCGTCTCAACTCAGAGCAGAAATGATTGTGTTCTGCCTACAATATATTTCAACCAAAATTGCAATTTGATTTTGACTTTTCTCTGCATTAACAACAAGCAACAGAAATGGCCTCTAGATAAATATGTTTGTAAACAAGGACTGTTTAAAACAAGAACTTTTAATGTTTCTATTAATCAGAATATTATTCAAGAGAACAGCTTTTAATTGATTTGGACATCAATCCTAGTTAAACATAAAGTGCAACCAACAAACAAGTCTATGTATTAAACTGATTGACCTGTACTTAATGCTATGGTGAGATTCCTGAGAGTTTCTGGTCAAACGGTATGGTTATATAAACTCTAAAACAAGTAATATAATTAGATTATCTCACTGCTGCAACTGTCTTCCCTTCCATGTTTAGGCAAACCAATTTTAAACATTTTACTGACACCTAAAGGACACGTCTGATCCACTAATTGTTACATAACCAAAAATTGCAGACCTCTACGATTTGGAAATTCTTTTGGAAGTTTTTTTTAAATTGTGATTATATTGCAAATGCGATTAATTGTGCAGCCCTACCATCCAGTAAATAATTCTTCAATCTCTCTGTGAGCTGGTTCTAGAATGTAAAGCTCTGTTTTTTCCAGGTTAATTGATATTGTTGATAGTTTGTTCAAGTTGTCCAAAGGGATTAAGCCAATAGGGCAAAGGCAGGTCTAGAAAGGCTTTAAAATTAACCCTGAATTCAATTAGTTAATAGGGCCGCAAGACGTCCATCCATTGTCTATAACCGTTTATCGGTGCAGGGTCGTGGTGGTGGCCATCTGCAGGGGTCATTGGGTGAGAGGCAGGGTCCAACCTGGGCTGGTTGCCAGCTGATCACAGGGCAACACAGACACGCACTGGACAGACAACCACGCACGCACACACTCACACCTAAGGACAATTTAAACAGATTAATCTAACAGTTAATCTAAGATAAAGTACCCAGAAAGAACAAACACACGCATGGAGAGAACAAGAAAACTCCGTACAGAAAGAGCTTAGGCCGGGATTCGAACCGAGGACCGTCGTGATGCAAGGGAACCGTTCCATCATGCAGCTCTGCAGCATGACGTGGAGCTTAAAAAAATAAATAGGCCGATGGGGGAAAAACACACCAACTTGAAAAAGAACTAAAACCATCTAAGAAATTTTAAATAACCCCTAACAGAAAAGATAAGAGTACAAATAACAGAAAAAACATATCAACAGAAGAGATAAAAGTACAATTTAAAAGCTTTGATTTTCAGCAATAACCACAGATTCCTGGATGCTTTCTTTTCATCCTTTGCGGGAACGCCTGGACAAATTTAAGCTTCAGTTATAAAAAGACTGGGGTCATATTATTCCAAGTGGCCCTTTGTGACACCCACCATGGGAAACGCCGCTCTTTAGCCCTGTATTTGAAATCCACTGCCATCAATCCAGGGGTGAAATTAGATGCCGACCTCAGATTTGACACCCAAGCCAGGTCTGTAGGGAGAAACCGGCTTTTTCCAGCTGCAACAAATTAACAATGTCAGGACCGTTTTGGAGATCATTCACAGTCGATGATTCCAACACGCCGTATTTCGGGGTCAGACCGGCCTGCCTTTAACTTTTCCAAAACGCAACTGCTCGCCTTTCTAACTCAAATCAAACAGGTGAGAACTCTTCGCTGACGCCCTGTGGGCTACAGCAGTGGGTTTGTTCCTCAGGACTCGTCCTGCATGTTTTGGACGTCTCTGCTCCACCACACCTCAATCAAATGATTGCGTCGCCTCCTCAGCAGCCATCAAGACATGCAGAGGCCTCTTCATCTGCAATTTACTTAACTCAGGTGGGTGGAGGCAGGGAAACACCTAAAACGTCCAGGACAGTGGGGCACAGTGGTTGAAAACTTTTATTTTTATTTCTTTTATTTGTTTTATCGTGTATTAATAGTCTTGCTCCTACTTATCTCTTGGACTTGCTTCACTCGTACTCTCCTTCAGGCACCCTAAGGTCGGCTGACCGACTGCTCTCGGCCGTGGCAAAGACGAGGCTGAAGCTCTGAGGTGATCCGGCTTTTGCAGCTGTGGCCCCTAAGTTATGGAACGGCTTGCCTCTACGTGTTAGGCAGGCTCTTTCACCGTCTTCTTTTTAATCCTTTTTGAAGATTTAACTTTTTTTTCCACCTGGCGTTCAACACAGCATGAGTAGTTGTTGTCTAACATTGCTTTATGCCTGTTTTTCCTTAATTTCCTAGTTTTACGACTTCTCTAAATGTACAGCACTTTGCAAAGCCAATGGCTGATTTTCAGTGGCTTTATAAATACGTTGGATTGAAGGTGAAACTCCACAGAGAGGTGTAACTAATAACCTTTTAACAAACTTAAGCTCAGACATCAGGGTACATTCACATTTGTAGCAGATTAGAAGCGATCACAGTGATATTTGACAACGGTTACAATTCTGAACAGAATTAAAGTCTCTCTGAAATCGTAGGAACTCTCTTTTTATCATTGAAAAAAACAAAAAAGAACGTCGGCGCAGCATGACTTTTAAAAAAAAAGCCTTTACCACAACACCATGGTACGGCACCACTGGACTGATGTGATGGTTTTAATTAGCATTTTTGGACATGAACGTGGGACGACATTCAAACATGACCAGTTTCAATTCCTGCAGGATATCTTTGACAGCTTCACCGTCTGCGAAGGAAGAAGTCCACGATGTATTTACTACCTTTTATTATGTCCACTAAGAACTGCAGAGCTTTTTTTTTTAACATGTTTGAATAGAAGTACTGCAAAATGCTGCAACAGAGGCGAGAGTGTCTAGGTTAATGTATTCTGTTTGCAAAATACCAATTTCTGCTGTTGCAGAGTTTATTTAACAGGAAATATTGACTGTACTGGAGTTTAAAGTTGGAGATGAGTGAAACAAAATGCTGGAAATCCACAAAGCTCCAACTTTAGAGGTTCAGGGAAGCCTCAAAAGTAGTCCCTCCATAAGACGGCCATTTTCCTGGGGTCAAATTTCTGTCCCTCTTATCTGATTTGGCCCTTTCTCTGGTTCTGGCAGTGGAAATGACAGGTGTCAAAAATAAAAGAAGAAACTGCATATGTGCTGGAAAAATAAAATATGTACGGGGCGAATTTAGTTTTTGGATTCAAGACAATCAAAACTGAATTTAGAATAGAGAGCTCAAATTTAACAAAGAAACACAAATCAAACAAGCAATCAAACAAAGACAATCACTGCATCTCTCCTGCAATTTGAGTTTACAAAACAAGACAACAGAAATGTGCACTACAGAGTGGAAAATATTGGCTGGAAATGCAAAAATGCATCACATCCACCAGGTCGACCTTCGAAGTAGAATATTCCCTTTTCTCTGCCCGAGAGCCTGTCTTTTTTTTTTTTTTCCTTCTTCCCCTGACTGAAACCCAGCTGTTGTCTGCAGATATGTGTTGCTGGGGGAGGCCTGCTACCCGCTGCAGAGCTGGCTGATGAAGGCCTACCCAGAGCAGAAGAGCCAGAGGGGATGCCACGCGGCGTTGCCGGAGCCGCAGCAGCTGTTCAACCGGCGCCTCTGCAGAGCGCTGCGCTCCTCGTCGGAGGCGCTGCTGAGGCTGCGGGCGCGCTGGCAGTGCCTGAGCAAGAGGAACGACTGCGGGCTGGACGTGGTGCCCACCATGGTCCTGGCCTGCTGCATCCTGCACAACGTGTGCGAGTCCCACGGGGACGCCTTCAAGGCAGAGTGGCAGGCGGAGGTGTGCGAGGCGGAGAACCCGCAGCCCGGTCACAAAGCCCTGCCCTCAACCAGCACGGAGCAGAACGACGCCGAGGAGGTCAGGGGCCTCTTCTGTGACTATTTCCAGCTGCAACGAGCCTGACAGCAGTCGCTGGAAAACCTGACGTGCCATTTTCGTCATTAAAAAAACTCCTTAAACAGCACTATGTGTTCAACGCAAGAGCAATATTTAAAACATAAAGACAGCAGTGTGATATCTTTATATGACAGTATGTTGAATTTTCTGTCTCTGTATATTGAGTGTTTGACCCATGTGGCCTCCAACAGGGCCAGTTCAGAACCCCAACTCTTATTACAGAACCATGTTGTCGAGAAATGTACCGAATGAGGCTGTCGTCTTTCTGAAATACACGCAAACCCTGACCTGAGGATGTCTAAATAGAGTCAGACCCATTCGTGTGTATACTAGCAGACGAGCAGAGGCGCATTGATGCAGTTGCAATACTTATCCTGTGAACTAATTCACATTTTAAAACTATAGCAGTTAGTTGCATTCATGCTCTCTGAGTTGAAGCTCTGTAGAACCACGTTTCACTGCAGCTACAGCTGGAAGTCTTTGGGTTATGTCTCTGCAGAGACTGGAATTTATTTCTGTTCTTTGCAAAATACCTCAAGAATAATTCATTCTAGCTCGGGTTTTACGTTTACGGTCGTCCGGCTCCAAGATGAACCTCCAGCTCCGGCCTAAACTCCTCTGTCGCCTCTAACAGCTTTGTCTCTCAGATTTGCAGGCCCACAGGCATAACGCAGCCGCTGCGATTTTTTTTTTAATTTTTTTTTTTTGATCATGTTCGCTTTGTGCACCACATGGCTTGGGGGCAGCCTTAAACTTGACTTACATCGAAGCGAAATATCTTCAGCTTCAGACAAGTTCAGGTGTTTGTTTTATTTTTTTTATCTTTTACTAGTTTAATCATGACCTGGATGACTGAGAATCTTCATCAGAACAACCATGTTTTGGAAGTTGAGCAGTTATGACATAATCTTACCCTTTTCAAACAACGAATGGATCAGTGCAGTGAGATGTCTTAAAGCTTGGGGTATTGTTTTATAACCTATCCTTGCTTTCAACTCATCAACAACTATACCCCTGACTTGCTGGTAGGTATCACAGCCCTCCTGATGCAATCTGTTCACTAATGTTCTCTAACAAACATCTGAGGCCTTCGTGTGGCAGCTGAATTTAAAGTGGGAATAAACGACAGACCGCCAGCCTGTATTTACAAAATAAGGGGCTTCTTGAGATAGTCGGTTATACAGGATTTTATTTAAGAGTATCAAGAGGGCTGAAAACAAAACATGCACCTTTTCGGATTCTTATATGTAGAAACATTTAAGCTATCATGTCATAATTTTGCAAGGCAATTTTAGCTGTTTTTTTTAAAGCAAGAGGAAAAACACTTCACTCTGTTTGAAATATTTACATCAATGTATTTATTATTATATGTATATGAATTAAACAGATAAACCCTACACATAAAAATAGGACGAGGCACGTTTTTATTCATTGCAAATTAAAAAAAAAACAGCAGGGGCTTTACAGACTGTTGCATAGGCCTTTTGTGAATGAGTCTTGTGCAGTTCTTCCCCCTGGCCTCCAGATGTCGCTGCAGTCCCGACACGCCTTCGCCTCCTGGTTACGTCGTTTCATGCGGCGCTGCTGCTGCTGCTGCTGTTGCTTTCAGTTCCGTTAAAATATCCTCAACTTGTCGCCGAGCTCCGCTGCCATTTTCGCAAAGACGCCATTCAGAGCGTCCTACGTTCGCTATATGAGGCGGTTACATACGCTTTAGGTTATTTTTATTATTTTTTTTCGCATGTCACGGACGTGAATTGGGGGCGCTCGGGACACAAATCCCACCCCGAGACCCGCCTCGCTCGTTCAATTGGTCTGCCCCAAACCTGTTTCATGCAGTCCGCCGTCTGTCAGTCAACGCCGCGCTTCCCTCCTCCGCCTCGCTCGGCAGCATCCAGGAGTGTGCCCACCTTATTCCTGCGACGGTCGTTCGATGTGAACGTATTCACGGCAAGAGACCGACGGTTTCGGCACGGGTTCCTCCTCCATTATTCGCCACAGCGTCGCCGCTAGCGTTTTTTTTTTTTCCTGTTTTTTTTTGTCGATTCGCCGTCGGGATGAGTCAGGATGTAAGTGGGTGTTGTCCTGCTGTTTTTTTAAGCTAGGCGGACGAATTCCTTCAACCAGCCTGCCGTTTCAATCACTGCGGGCTGTCACTGCGTTAGCCGCGGCGCTGTGTGTGCTTTGGGCGAGCTAACGGGCTAGCGGGGCGAGCATTCCCGACTGCTTTCGGCCTAAATCGGGGAGGGCTGCGCCGCTGTGGTCGGAATAACGCCGGAGAGACCGCAGACACGTCGGCTGTCACCGGTTCGGATGCTGCACGTTTGATCCAATCTTTGACGGATGGTGGACATTGAATTGGGAAAAAAAAAGGCAGTGACAGTGGAAAAAAAAAACCTTAAAGGGGCTGTAAGTTGCTGCTGTTAGTGAAAAAAATATATAAAAAAAGGAAAAACCCTAAGCTGTGTCCAGAGTGGTGCAGTTAGGAGCCCCTAGCTTCCAGTGTGAATCTCCCGTGATTTACGGTGGAACATCCGGGTGAAGTCGCAGTTCTTCCCGGCCGGGGGGACAACTTGACAGCGAGGCCCCTTGGCTAAGTCTCCCCTCCCCCCAGCCCTGTCCATCCATCCATCCGTCCGGTCCGGTCCAGCCCGACCGAGCGCCGCCGCCTCCTCCTCCCTCGCCTGAGAGCCAAGCGAGGGCCCCGGGCACTCCGGGAGAAACGTGAAGCCGCCACCGCCAGCCAGTGTTCGCCAGGTCCCGTTTGAAGCGGGCTGCCACAACCAGAAGGGGGGATGACTCTGGAGTCCATGATGGCTTGCTGCCTGAGCGAGGAGGCGAAGGAGTCGAAACGAATCAATGCAGAGATTGACAAACAACTCCGCCGGGACAAGCGGGACTCCAGGAGGGAGCTGAAGCTGCTGCTGCTCGGTACGTAGCACGGAGGCGGCCAGGCGCCGTTATTTGCTTGCAGTGTTTTCCCATTTTGTGTGTGTGTGTGTGTTGCTGTGTGGGACAACTTGCCATCTCGGGCCTTTTTGGCAGTGCTAACAAAATATGCTACCGAGGCTGCTAGCTGGGAGGCAGGTTCCACCAGCAGACCTTCCTGACGCGGTGCGTGGGTTCTGGTCAGCTAAAGCAGATTTTTGGGCTGTGTGAGCAGGCCAGGTGCGTATCTGTGGAAAGCGCGGAGGGTGGGCACAGACGCGTTAAAAGCCACCTCGCTTGAACCGCTGGAAGACATGCTTTAAAAAAACAAACAAACAAACAAACCTCAATCTGGATCCGTGCAGATGTATAATTTTTTTTATTTATTTTCAACCCCCCCCCCCCCCACCCCACACACACATATTTCAAAAGCTTAATTAATCATTACCGTTTCTATCATGCCACTGCCTCTCCGTGGCCATAACTTTAATCTACACCAGTGATTAAACTGTTGCAAGCTTTATTGGTTAAAGTGGTCGTATTTTAAAAACAATTATTATCTCAGTTGATCCATAAGTGCATCATGGTTAGAAATGTACCGCTCGGGCTTTTCCTGGCTGATACAGATCTGTGGATTGTTTTTCTTCTTCTGCTTTTATTTCATTTGCAACATGCTGATTTGCTTGTTTTGAATGTGACACTTTTTTTTTTTTTTTTTTTTGCGTGAAAATGTGCTGTGGCTTCTAGTTTTACATGGAATACAAAAGTAAGGAATTATGCGATTATTTCCATTTCTCCAATCAATGATTGTAGGCATTTGTCTCTAAGATTAATGGAATTTTCTTGGGGGTAAGCTTAATTAAAAGAAAAGAAAAAAGTTCATCAAAGTTAAAGATGCAATGATCGGGCGGGGTTCTCCTGGCCAGTACATATCCTCGGAGGTCTGACCTGCCGGATCTGATTTTTGACTGTTTCCGATTCATTCATGTATTTATTTATTTTAGTAGGATGACGTTCTTCTTGACTTATCTAATGAATAATAATAAAACAGATTTTATTTAGTCTGTGTCCGACATGCTGAACAGAGCTGATCAAAGGAAAATTGTCTGGTTCTAACATCTGGCTGATGGATTAGGTTTATTCCTGCCCTATAGGTTATCACCATTTAAACAGTTTGTTTTGTATCTACAAATCTTCTAATACAGACATGTAAATAATAATACATGTCTGAAACGGTCATTCAAACCTCTATTCTGAGACTCGTCTGTACGGCAGACGAACAGCGAAACAACTTCCTTTGCTGTAGAGGCCGTAAGCATATTTACTATTCTCTGAACTTGCACGCTTTAAAGCTAATTAGGTTAGACGCTAGTATCCGCTGAGCTCCTAACAAACCAATCTTTGTGCGTTGTGCTGCAAGCTAATTGGCTTTTTTCCCTATTTATTAAAAGAAACTTGTGAAATGCATTTAGTGGCAACTCTAGAAAGGATGTGCTGCGTACATTAGGAAGCATGTATTGTTGACAGAAAACGGGCCGTTAAGCAGTTTGCTCGTTCACATTCAGCTGGTGTTTCCAGCAGTGAAAACATCAGCTTCTGCACAAAGCTCTCTCTCTCTCTCTCTGTTGTCGTCTCTAAAAACGGCAAACGTAAATGCTGCCAAAGATGCACTATTTGCACTTGACAAAAAACGAGCGCGGTGGCATATAGAGGAGTACTATAGACATACCTTTATTGTCCCACAATGGGGAAATTTGGGCAAGACGGTGGCAAAGGCATGGACAGAATACACCAGAGCTACACATTAGATTATGTAATATGAATAAAAAACAGCAGATTTAAAGTTGGGTTATAGAGCAGGAGGGAATGAAGTTATCAGGGGAGAAATATTGCGCTGTCATTAATTGAAAGTACAGCCTGTTCAGGTGAGAATGCATAGATTGCGTAGAAAAGGCAATATTCGAGGTAAATGGAGGAAAGCAGTCGATTTGCTGAACGATGGGGGAAAAAACTGCAAATATGCATGATTGTGCTAACACGTCAGAGAAGCTAGAGGGGGTGCAGAATGGACATTAGCATGAGAGAGACGTTGTGAATGGTTCTTGATCAGATCAAGAACCCGTGTAACCGTTGTCTTTGAAAACACTTACAATCCAAATAGGGCTGTGCAATATATCGAGATTTAAAAAAATATCCAGATTTTTTAAAGAGATATCAGCTGAGACTATGTCGTTTATATCGTTATGCTCTATATTGCGTTATAATTATACTTTTATGTATTCCAGCTTTTTCTCATATTTATCTACAGCTGTTTGTTAAACAATGTGCCTGTGAGACATTTGTGATAAAGGTTTGAAATCAGAGATGCCTTTTAATAATTACAGAAAACATATTGAGAGAAATATCGTATATCGGCATTCAACCTAAAAATATTGATATTATTTTTCGGTCCATATCGCCCAGCCCTACTAAGAATACGATTCTGTTGTAACGAAAAGCAAAAGGTTCCTTTTTTATGGCATCACTTTGGATCTGGAACCATCACCTCATCTTCAAATAAACAATTTTTTATTCATTCCTTCAGACTTCAATGAGATGATGTGCTCAAACTCATCTTCATTTGGACTTCCAGTTCATTTAAGATCTCCCACCACTTTCGCTCTTGTTCTTCGCACTTCTAGGTTAGCAAAGTTGGCAAATATAGAAGTTTGTAATATTTTTTTTAGATTTCTCTTTATTTGGCGAGAAAAACAGGGATTACTTCTGTAGACATTGTTATATTTATTCTGACTATTTTGGCTAGGTGTGATTGAGAAATAGCAGCACCTTTGCTAACACTAATATTAATAATACAAGCTCACATTCTGGTTTCAGGCAATCTTACTAAAGCATCAAACGTTCTGTGCAGCAATTTTAGTTTGTAATTTTGCAAATTTTCTACACATTTTTCGAATGAACTATATCATGCAAAAAATAGTTAATATTCTGTTTGTGTTGGCATTAGTGAGATACTTTGTAGAAAGAAGTGCAAACATTTTTAGTTTTATTTTATTAGTTTCTACATATTGTCTAGTCCTATACTACTGTCTACCTTTAGTGATGCACTGTGTGTGTGTTTGTTCTTGCTGCTGAGGTGAGAACTTTTTCATATTTACCAGCCAAGTGAGGACAGTTTTGGAAAGTGAGGACATTTTTCCATATTGGGATATGTTTAGGGTTACGGTGTGACTTTAAGTAAGGGTTGGGTATGTACTCATAATTGTTGGGTGTAGGGTCCGGTTTGTTCAATAGAACGAGTTGAAAATGAATGGAAGTCAATGCAAGGTCGTCAGTAAGTATGTAAAACATGGACATGTTATCTTATTTTGTACTGTGTAGGTTAAAGTGGAAGTAATCTCCTTCATTAGACTAAACTCTGAGCTTTAAACAGTCGCTATAGACCAGTTCATTGTTATTGTTTTTCGCGCATGCGCGCCGGACTGGTAGGCAAAAGACGAATACAATGGCAATCAAAGGAAACAATGAGTTCTCGACGTATTTTTCTTCTTTAGGTAACGTATCACAAGATCATTATAAGAGTAAGTTGATGGTTGATGGTATCAGATTGCCAGATCCACACAGCAAAAGCTTGAAGGGACGGAGCGAGTCTGTGAAATACTGGCCAAGTGCTCCGTACCTCGACAGCTGTCTTATAAACACGCAGGCCAGTACACACGAGAGAACACAAAAACCCCTAAAACCACTGGACGGCTACAATTATTTTATATCGGGACATGTTCAGACATGTTTGTGTAACATATGAAAGCGGAGTCGGACACAGACAAAAGATGAAGACCCGCCATCGGTAGGTTAAAAAAAAACATTGTTCACAAAGGACTATTTTGGTGTTTTTGTCTTATTAATCCTTTTCACAGACTCATGCCAGAGGGTTTGCATACATTGTACATGTACGTATATTATTACGAAACGAACGTTTACGTCTTGACTTAAATATATATCCTAATATTTTATTTATATTATGATTAAAGTAGAACAATGACCAGTGCAAAATTAAGTTGTATTTCGTCTTTCTTCCTCCTTTGGTAAACGAAAGAAACTTACATCCGACGACTTGGAATGCCTCTGTGTGCAACCGGGAGCACAACAAGTCGTAGGCACTGTTTAGATTCCAAAAATGAACTAAAAGCACGCTCTAATTCACCCGTTTTGTCATGGTAGTAGACGGGAACAGTACTGTTTTTGCCTACCAGCGGGACCCGGATGTAGCGCTGACATCACGCATGAACTGGTCTATTGCACTCTGAGTGGTGCTGGTGATTTTGATCCCCGACAGTTTTGGCCGTCTTATTCGCAGCTTATTCAAGTACCAAAAACCAGCGACCTCTTGTAGATGGTGTGTAACCAAAACAGGGACGTCTCTTACCTTCTTTAACGACTGATTTAGATTTAGGGTTGAGAACCACCTTTTGATTAATCTTCTCCTGTTTACCCACCACATAGAGCCAGCTGTCATATTGCACCAGGACCAGAACTAACAATCAGTTTCTCTGCCATTTTTTAAAGTCTACAGATTCTTGAAGAAAAACTAAGATTGCTCATTATTCACTACTTGATGGTTTGGAAGTCATTTGGGAGGAAATGGCAACACATTGGACGCCACAAATTGGTAAAAAGAGGCAAACGGACCCGCAGTCATCTCGGTTTCTGTTAATTTGCAAAACAAGCAGTCTGTTACCATGGAGGAGAAATGTTAATTTTCGTTGCACCCAATAAAATAAACTCAGTGGTGGACAGAGAAATGGGATTTTGTTGCAACTAAAATAAAGGTCCTTTGTAAGCTAATACTCGAATGATCATTAAAATCATGTCCAGAAAGTTTTTAAAGGATGTTCTAAACGCTGTTGTGTTGTCTAAGAACCACAGATCTTTGCCTGAAATCCAAAACATTTTTGTTGGGCAGTGCCCTGGTGTAAATGCAGGTAATATGTTAATTGATTATCAACAGGTTGAATAAGTAATTACTTCAGAGGAGCAGTTTCAGAATTCACTGTTTTATGTCTGATGCGTTGAAGCCTATCGGTCAAAAATTAACTGTTTTTAGTTGCAATCTCCTTAATTTCCGTCCAATCATCTCATGCTTCCCCAATAAACCCTTTATTGAATCAACAATTGCACAGTTTAAAGAGAAACTTTCCTTACAAGTTGGGAGGTGTCGAACATTTCTACATGAAGCCTGTCCCTCGCTGTCCTGCCTACTGTAGACGGCAGGAGGAGCTTCTGTCAACGTGAACCATCCAAACGGTCCAACTATATAAATGCTTCAGGTGAACGACACAGAACACGTCAGCCCTTTGGATCAAATAAACACACAGACTGTGTTGCATCATCGTCTCAGTCGGTTGAATCATTCTGCTTTAATCGTTTGGTATTAAGTCCGAACCACTTCTTTCTACCTGTTGTAATTGGCCAACTATCAGCACTAAGGCATTGTTATCATTTTCATATGCACATTTACTACTACTGCACTGTTTCAATGCTGTTAATCTTGCAAAACTACAGTAAATCTCTTATAGTAGTAATACACGTTGCAATAGTAATGAGTATAAAGAAGCCGTATAAGAATGAAATAAGCATAAGTGTAGTTTAATAAGTTCATGCAACTTGACCAATGAAGATAGTTATAGGAATTGTTTTACTTTAAATGGGTAAATTTATATAAACCCTGCTATAGTGACTAAAGATGTTCAGATTAAAAAAAAAACTGCAGGCCTCCTAGATCACAAGCTGTCTGCAATTTAATGTGTCTGTATTTGGTTTTTATCATTTCAGACATCTCAAATATTAGTGTCCGTTAATAAATACAGCTTATACCCATCAGGAAACCTTACAGTCCTTTCTCCTGTGTCTGTATAAATAAATACAAATATAGAAATGATACAAATAACTAGTTAGAGTTAGGTTAGAGACATGTGCTTTGTTGCATAATGGAGAATAATCTTTTAAGTTATTCTGTGTCCATGCTCCTTTTTTTTAAGAGTAAAATATCATAAGTTAAGCAAATGTGTAAGTTGGTGTTGGCCAGGAGAAGCCTTCTCAGGACATGTCTGTTGTTTATCCATTGGCATTGTTCTGAACGGACTTCCGTTCCATGTTAAATTCATTAAACTTTTTATTATTTTCTGCAGCTTCCGGCTTTTTCCTCTCTAATGTGAGCGCTCGGAAGATGGATTCACATACACTTAGAAACCTAATGGACCCTGGAGGATAGAGAGAGAAAAAAAAGCAGGCACTTTCAGTTTCCTTCAACATGTTGGATAACATTTGAAAGACGAGGAAAAAGGCTTTTGCTCCCCTCGCTCGGACCTCGCTGGGTGTCCGGCCCGTCCGTCGCCGCTGCCTTTCTTTTCTTGTTCGGTAAGCGCGGCGTTATACAGAATTTACCCTTCTAGAGGACAAGGATACTGATGGATTTGCCCCCTCATCCTGGAGTCTAGCTGAGTAGGTTAGCTATTTTTATAGCTGGTGTGTGGGCAGGTGAGAGCTGCTGTTGAATAAGTTGAGCTGCACTGCATTGATTCATAGTTCTGTGGACACAGAAAGCAGTTGGCCATGATGTATCACAAATGTAGCTGTAGTCCTGTCAGGAAGATGCATTTCACGTCCGTATCCATGCGTCTCGTCTCGTGTTGCCACTCCAACCGCTCATCAAGCACCTCCTTCGAGTCGTCTAATGTGAAAACTTTACTGGTCCGGGGAGGAGGGGGGCGCAGGTGTCCATTTTTAGGACAATTAGAATTATCTAGGTTGCATCCTTCGTTTCGAAACGTTTGCTCCCGTTTCCCACCCACCAATAGCAGTCCTGTTATCTGACGTGTGTCTCTTTTTTTATTTCCCCGCTGAATACCTTAGCTCAGTAAATTAGGCCACACTCGAGCCCATCTAGTACCGCGGACGGGGAGCATTCTGCTTAATGTCATCCATTTAGATCACTGTGGCACTCCTCTACCTGGCCTCCCAGATGAGCATCTAGAAAGCGCCGTTTGCTTTCCTGCTGTAGTTTTGGAAGCTTTGTGTGCCGCAATCATTTGGGGTTTTCGGCAGGTTGTCTGCCAGGGACAGGTGTCTCTACATCTAAAAGTTCAAGCAACTACGAACGGGTTGGCATGAGGTTTCCGCGATATGCTAACTTGGAATAAACATACCAGGGTTTCACAGTTATGGGACTTGTACAAAGATTTTAGACAAAATGTGTAGTATAACGTGGTCCAATGACTTACCCTAAAGGTGCATAGTGCAGGTTTTGAAGTTAAATATTAATTTTCTTCCCCATACAGGCCCTTACAATTTCCCGACGTGAAAAGTAATTATCCTCTATTGACCGCAACTGAGATTAGTCAGTTCATAAGAGTGAGTCGCGCCAAATTCTCTGTACGTGGGTATGACGTGCTGCGCGCTCTCGTTCACCTGGCTACTTTGAGTCACCGCTGTAATAAATGCATTAGCAAAAGAAAACAGGCTAGCTTCAATATTTACTGCACAGGTCTTTTTAGAAGACATTGCGTCTCTAAACAAAAGACTGGTGTAGTCGCAGCGGCAGATGCTGTTCCTCTTCATCCCTCGCACGTTCACAAAACTGGTGTCATTTCAACCTGTCGCCAGAGGGGGCAGACTTGTGCAGAAATCCTGGAACTTACGCTAAGCTCCTTTTTTTTTTTTTTTTTTTTTTTTAAAGACAAAAGTACCAATTATTTCCGCTGTTGTTATTTACAGTGTTGTCATCTCCAAAACAGATTATTTTAATACTTACCTGTGCATAAATTTTGTATGAAATAATAGGCGTGTAGCAAGATGTGGCAAAGACATTGTGCGATAAAACATTGCAATATTTGTTCAAGTGAAGCCTGTCTTGCTAAGCGCTATCCAGTTGCTGTCGTTCTGTGACTTCCTATCGCCAAAATAATGCAAGCAGTTGTTAATGACCCTGGATATGAAGACATTAAGCTTGACACCTGCCTCTTTGTTTGAGACTCTTATTTGCCGTACAAAGGAAAGTAGTTTTTTTTTCTGCTGTTGGACAATAAAGAATGATGACATAAGCATCCAAGAAGCCTTAGCTGTTATTCTTTGTCTTTAATCCGGCAGCATTTTGAGCACTTGCTAGGAAAAAAATGAACATATATTTGATTGATTTATTTATTTATAATTTTAAAGCTTTTAGCGAATAGCTTGACTGGCTAACCGTTAGTTGCTAATAACGATGAAGTTTGTATCTTTCTGTCTGCCATTTTAGTTGTTTTCTGTCCGTCTGCACTACATTTGGTCATCCCTGGTTTGAAATCCAAACCATTACACAGGTCAAACATGAACTGGATAGTTCTACTCTGAAAAAGATTATTTAAGGCAGTTTGAGATCAATAAAACAGTTGTTTTTGGGGGGTTTTGGCAAACATGCATAATGGCATATCTATAATGCGTTATTTTTTGTTGAGAACCACCTTTAGGTTGAGGTACATTCACACCGAATGCTATCCATGTGAATTTCTCACCTGGATCGCCTGCCATTGGTCTCTTGACATTTTGTCTCTCTTGCAAACAATCCACGCTGACAATGCAGCCAGTTCCCCTTACCCCGCTTCACTGCATTGTTAGTTTTGCACAAAATATTATTAGTCATTTATAAACTTCTCTTTGGCTTGGTATATTACGTTCCAGTCATAGAAGTTTATTAGTACCGTAGCTTTCAAGTTGACATGAATAATTTTTTTTGTCCAGTCTGCCTAGCTAATATTCTTTTAGTCCGTCAACTGTTGCTTAAAAACAGAACTACCTTTTTAATTGGAGTGGTGGGTGGCGCCCATTTTAGGTTCCATATGATGACTGATCATGTTTTGAGCAACTGGAAATGTTTTCAAACGGCCGCCTTTCCTTCTTTCAGCCAGCTAACTGTGGGGGAACGGCTGCCCGGTTTTACGCTATGTTCTGTGCAATCAGAGAAAGTTGTGGTCACAACAGCACTTTCTGTGGCATCTCGTTGATTACTTTAAACTAGTGTTGTACCGATACCAGTATCGGACAGGGCCCAGATCCAGAACTAAAATGGTGGTATCAGTATCAGCGAGTACCAATAGGCACCGATACCATTTTGATCTTTGTATGTCACTTGAACGCAGCCTTCGCTCTCCCGACTAGTATTATACATGTTATATAAGTTCATGAAAGTTGCACTATTTTGGCATTTGAGAGCCAAAACTCAGGGTTTAAGAGGTTATTCAATTATTAATGTAATTTTACTGCCTTACTCTTGCACTACTATTATACATGTTATAATTTCACGAATGTTGCACTATTTTGACATTTGAGAGCCAAAAGTTTATTCAACTATTGTCACCCATTCCAGGTACGTAATAAAAAGTTCTACTACCCTAAGTAGTATGCAGTTCTTCATATATACACACACACATCAATTTTAAACAGATGGTATCGGCCAATACTGCACAGCCAGGTATCAGGGCCAAAAAAATTCATCTGCGCAACACTAGTTTAAACTGTGGGGACGACATGATGGAGAACTTTAGCGGTAACCTTTTAAAACCTCCATCTGCAACCTGTTCCTATAACCTGTGATGCTTTTTGTAACCAACGTCCGGACCAGCGTTCTTGCATGTGAACACTTAAGAATGTTGTGTTTTGTTGCTGAGCGGATGTGGTGGCACTGCTGGGGGGGTTATGTGACCGGAATGTGTCTTTAAGTGTTACAGCTCACTACCCATGCTCAATAATAAAACCACTGTAAGCCGCGCCGTCATACCTGAGATGACCCACGCAGCCACCGCCACAGCCTCACCGCCAGGAATGAGGTGGATGCCTTGATGCTGTTAATTGGCCCCTGCCTGCAGCAGCATTTAAGCTCTCAATATGAACGAGTCTTTCTCTGGTATGCTGCTCCAGTGTCTGCCCGCGTCTCCGAATGAACGCGGGTTCTGATGACAGGCACTGGAAGACATTTATCAAAGTGTCAGGGTGAGAGGCAGAAAGCAAGCAAGAGCTGCAATTAGTCACGGCATAAGTGGACCGTTCAGTGCGACTTAAGTCTGTTGGTGAATGCCTGGATAAGGATGTGTAAGGCGGGATTAGTCCGGGCTTTAATAGGCTTGGTTAAACACATCTGCTGCTCAGACTAAGATGTCACTGACTCCTATTATCCCCCCCCAACCCACATCCCCCGGACATTATTCTCCATGAGTGTCCTTCTTCATTGAGGGAGCAGGGCATTGTCTGTTTCTGAGTGTTTAACCGCACGTGTCACACCGGGACATTGTTTGTAGTTGTTTCGGAGCTGGAAATCTACACAGTCGTCAGCACCCACTGTTCAAGACTCTCCCCTGACCACTGGTTCGATTTAGTATTGGGGGTCTTGCCCAAAGGAAATGAGGCCAGCGACCCTCCGCTTTAAACTTGCCTTACTGAGCCACTGCTGTCATCAGGTGGGCTCAACTGGACCGGAGTTGAACATTGATACGAATCTCCTTCTTGGGTAAATGTTGAGGTTTTTCTGTCTCTACATACTCAGCAAATTCAGCGCACGTACAGGAGATACAGTTTGTTGTTCATTTCAGCTGATCTTGCAAGAATGTTCCCGACGGCTTAATCTAGTTAGGTATGCACAGTTTGTACATAATGTGTTACAGCTGACTGCAGTAGCATTTGCGCAATAATTGAATTTATTGAAGAATGGGTAAGGCTAAAATGGTTAAGAAGTTGATAAAAATTTAATTATTTGCGGGAAGATTTATTAATCCTACAAAATGGTAGAGGTGACTGGACAAGTACTTTTATTTTACTATAAAGTAATCTATAAGGGTTTTACAATACAGCCACATAAAGAGAAGTACACATTAAGTTCACACAAATGAGACTTATGCGATTAGCTACATTTTTCATTTGTAAATATAAGGCAACACTGAAAATGCTTGACTTTTGTATTTTCAAAACTAAATTAAAGCTTTCACGAACCTCAAACTACATCTTGCCGAATCTCTGTTCAGTATGCATATCCATTTTAAGTTTGACTTGTAAAAGTAGTTTGGATCGTGATCCGGTTAAAAATGCACTGATCAGGGATTTGCAGCCAGTTTCTAACATATGCAGGTTTTGTAAAGATTTAAAAGTGTTTTTACCATTTTAAAACGAAGCAGAGAAATTGCAAGTCGGCCTTTTGTTTGAGTGGCAAGTCTGTTCTCTAAACTAAAGACTGAAACCGGCCTTCTCTCATCAAATGCAGGCCTTCTAATCCGCCTGTAACGCTGAATTGCATTAATGTTCTGCATGAATGTTTAAGAACTGCGTTCCTCTTTTAACAGTACAGCACAGCATGCAAACACCTGTTATGAGGTGCTTTATTTTGTGTGAATTAATAATGTGTGACATTTACCTTTTATAAGAAATATGAATATGCATTTATATTTAAATAAAATATTTTAGAAGTTAAGTTATATAACATTTCCTGTAACTTTCTGGAATTAATTTCAAATGTCTGAAACAAAGGGCTTTTATTTTAGCCTTTTGTAATGAAATGGTTAACACCTGTTAATCTTTGTGCTTTCCTTCATTTTATAGTAATTGTTTTTTCTTTTCCTTGCTCTTGAGTTTAAGGCATTTTAATACTACGGGGACACCATGTTACAAGTCAGTTTAAATCTATTGAGTTTAAACATTAGCAAGGCTCAATGTGACTACATCAGATTAAACATCGAACATATGAATTAACAGGCCAAGACTTACTTTAATTTTCATAAGCAGGAAGTGTCCTAATGATGCAGTTTTAACTGCGAGGAAAAAAAGCTGCCTTGGAGTAAGTTGTCGACTTTCTTCTGAACTCACCTGAAGTGATTTTTTTTTTTTTTTTGATGTGTGTGAGCAACGTAGAAAAGTCAGCAAAGCTCCTGTACATGCATTAGCGCAGCACACATGTGCTTGCGTGCACGCGCACACCCCAGCCGCCGCCAGCCGTTCATTAACCTGAAAACAAATCCTGGTGAGTATCCTGTTTGTGGTGAATAGTATGAAGCAAAAGTTAACTTGGACAGATAATGAGCCATTAGGGCCATGAATGTCCAGCTAATAAATTAAACTCAACCTTTCGTAGTAAAATAAAAAATAAGCTTTGGTCATTCTAATCACCAAAGATATTATGGAGGGTAATTTTCCTGCCATGTTACTTCAGTTAAAGATTGTTTACAACACTCCTCCCCACCCCCCACCCCCTACCCCAAAAAAAAAAAAAAAAAGATCTCTGAAACAGAGATTAAATGAATACATGGTTTTCTGTAAAGCTTCTTGTATGGATCTTGATTGACCTGAGCCTAAAGCTGAGTTGTCTTCCCACAGTAAAAACTTCCACACTAAAGAGTTGTTAGAGCTCCTAGCTATGGTATGTTCAATGCTTACAAAAATATGATATTTTTGAGTTTCTTCTGGTTAGTCGAGCTGAAAATCGTCCAGTTCCAGCCAATACATTTTTTCAAGAGCAGAATTTGCTACCATGTGAGGTGATCAATGGAAAACAAATACATATTTTATCAGGATATGTAAAGTTTTCCCTCCAACAATAGCATTGTCACCACCTTTACATAGATATCAGCTTTGTCCTGGGTGAAGCAGTGGCCACTGTCTGGCTGCTTGTTACGGAGTGCCATATCAGGCCATGCTACTGACAAAATCCTGCTCCACAGAGCAGCAATTTGCCTCTACTTGGTCAAAACACATGGAGCCAGGAGCTGTGGCCTTTGCTGCCTTGGGTAACTGAACTGCTGGAGCTGTGAGTAAGGTGAGATGCTTGGGCAAACAACTCTGAGGTTTTAGAACAGCTATCATAGGCAGGGTTTAAGCTTCCAGTAAGGCTTTGTTAGTGAGACAGCACTATCTTCTCTTCTGTGTGTTTTTTAACCTCCGACACTGCGTTACATTCAAACAATCCCGCTGTTAGAAAGTCAGTGTTGTGATCAAAGGCTAAAACGTTCGCCACATTGTTCAGACATGGACTCTGATGGTATCTTTTTAACAGTGATTTTTTTTTTTTTTTTTTTTTTAGTGGTCTATGTGATCCTCCTCGTTGGTTAAAACATCCTTAGAGGAAAAGTCCGATTGAACCAGGAAGAGGATCAGATTGTAGACTGACCCCCTTTTCTGCTGAACTCGCTACTCTTGCCAAGCAGTCTTATTTTGATCATATATGGCAAAGGGGGGATGTTCTAGTGTGTGTGTGTGTGTGTGTGTGTGTATGTGTATCAGGCTCTTAATGCCAGTGGATCCAGAGCCATGCAGATGGTGAGGTATTGCTTTTTACATAGTCAAGTCTACCAGTCTGCTATATTTGCATATTTTAATATCAATTAAAAGAATTTGACAAAGATCATCCATGTTTAATAGTAAACTATTGAACTGAATGTTTTGTTCTATTCTACGGTGTAAAACGTTTGTACCAAAGGGGCAAATGCAATGTTTAAAGTTCGACTATTTCTCTCTGAACATACAATATATAGTGGGATCCTCAAAATTATTCATACAGTATGTAATTTTTTCAAAACCTTTTAGAAGAGTGAAGTAGACAAAAATATTGCTTATAAAGTAGTTATGTTAATTTACATCCAGCTTTATAACATACTGTTGAATTTATAGGGGTGTATTTTATTTTACCGTGACTTTAGATTTGGGAAAACTGTAGATTAGAACCCCCATTAATTTATTATAAACGGATATGTTTTAAATGCGTCTGTTTCCTAATGATGAATTGACCTTTTGAGGCTTTTAGGTTTGGTAGCACACAGTTAGTACTAGACAATGGGTCCGTATCAGATTCTCCTGTTTTAACTTACAAGTAGAGATCCACTGATCTTAAAGCCAAAATTTTCTTGTTCCATTTACAAGAAAAAAATAACACAACGATAATAAATTTAACAATTGTCAATTTAAACAAAAAAATGATGATTCATTAAAGGAGTATATTGAAGTTCTGGAGTTTTTGGAGACGTTTTCCCCTCTGGCCAGAAGTTGAAATGACACCATTGTTGTGCATGGGAGAAGAGGAAAAGCATCTGTCTTGATGCTTTGTTTAGAGGCATCAAGTCTTCTGGAGGAAAAAAGAACCAACAAAAACAACAAATGCATTTAAATTAGACAGTTAAAATACAATAAAAGTTGAAAACTGATTGTCTTACATTACCAGCCGCTCTCTGCCAGGGAGGGAGCGGCAATGTATGCGCTTCACGTGACGTGACGGCGTGGCACTTCCCACGCAAAACTTGGGATCTATTAAGAAAAATAACCTGATGGGGAAAATGTGCGGTCCTCACGGCAACTCTGACATTCAATTTCACTCCATATCAGACTTTAATCATAGATCGACTTTATCATCAGCGTTCAAAACTGCAGTTATTCAGGCTTTTGCTGGTGACACTAATCGCTGTAAACGGTCAAATACGCCTGTGCGTAACGCTGCGCGGTTTGATCGGCGATGCTAGAAGACCTTGTAGGTGGGAGAGTTAGAAGGAAACGCGGCTTCAGGGTAAAATATTTCCTGGCCAAGATACCGCTTTAGATTCCGAGCTTTGCATTTTGCTGTAACCTACAGGGGACTACACCTCCCTCCCTTCTGAAAGGCAGCTCTCTAGCCCCCCAAAGCGCAGTGCGCGTACCGCTCACACCAATGCAGTGCAGCGTTTGTTGGCTTCCTAAAATGCTTGTGTTGGACTGTTTTTAAAATTTCATGTATTCCCTACATGGCTTGTGGTGAATCTTAAGTGGGGACTTTTAGCCTTCTTTTTGCCAATCTTCCTAACGGCTGGATGTGTGGTGTAGTGATGTAGTAGTTGTCAAGAGTCTCTCACCTGAGCAGTGAATCTCGGTACCGTCCTCAGAGTGAGCATGAGCCTCTCTGCTGCTTCTCTGAATAACGCGTCCCTTGCCGGGGGCCAGTTTAGTAGGAAGACTCTGTCTTGCTTTAAATTTCTCCACAACTTTCTTCCCGACCTGTCTGCTGTGCCCTTGTAGTTGGGTTTCCATTGCTTTATTTTAATGCACATTTTGAATTATCTGATTAGAAAAGGTTGATGCAGATGGCAAAATGCGAATTCACTCACTAAATTTCTCAAAAGTTTTTACAATCGGTTGAGGTATTTTTTGTCTTTTTCGAATAACTGTAAATGCGCTGAAGAGGATATTCCCGGATATTCCCATAATGCTCCAAAAAACAGGTCTGGAAGCAACAACAGGTCTCATCCGTGGAGGAAAAATAAATTAATCTGCACATTCATTAAAGCCTCGCTCCATCACTGATCTGTAGTCTGCGCTAGTTAGCAACCTCTACTTCCTGTTTATTACAGTCAACGTATGACGGCGTTACGCTGTGCGTCGCCTGGTTAATTCGCTACAAACAAGCAAATGGAAAACACGAGTTTGCTCAAAGTTCGCATGAGAATTTGATGGAAAGAGCTTTTGTCGTCACTGTGACCGTTTGCTCACCAATGTTGTCCAACAAACCTCTGACGCCACACTTTTTGCTTTTTGATCTAAAGAAAAAAAAAAAGTGAAAACTTGTATACTTTGAGTTCAAAATTAATTATGTAAAATCTGCACAAAATACATAGAATTTTTTGGCTGTAATGTGACAACTACGAAAAGGTTGACTGGGTATGAATACTTTTCCGGGCCCTGGTATTTATACGTGCATCCTAAAGCATGCGTGTGCACGGTTTTCTTTGTGGCCTAAAAACTCCCTGATTAAGTTCTACGGCTACCCGAGAGGATCATACCCAGCACGCTGAAGCTGGAGTTGAAATTCACATCTCTCTCCCTCTGTGTGTGAATTCACACGGTGGCTTCTTGGTAAACTTTATCACTCTCTGCAATTTTGATAAAGTCAACTTTGCACTTGCAGACTTGTCCCTGCCGGTTTTTTGCTACTGATCATTTAAACACGCAGCCCTAAAAGGGGTCAGCGCTCATCCTGTGGAGATATGAGGCAGGGTGGAGTCGGCCAGGTCAGGATGCTAACAGCGGCCAAAGTTATGGTTGCTGTCTGTATTACAGAGGGGGGGCATTCTGGTCCATATATTCTCCAACCGGGTGCCATGCTGACTCATCTGATCCCTGGATTTTACTTTTCCCTCCTCATGTTTGTCTCTGCTCTTAATAATTTGTCCGTAGCTGTTCCTGGTGAGGATGTGTTATGGAGACAAACGCACCGCTGCGCCCTCTGATTCTTCTCCGTAGTGTTTTTTTCCTTCTTCTTCTTCTTGCCCTCCCTCATTTTGTTCACCCACTCCCACTTAACCAGAACGACGCTCACTCAACAGACAAGACGGTCCTGAGGTGATTCAATCCGAGTGTGCAAGTTTGTGTGTGTAGTCATATATGTATATGTGTTTTGGCGCAAGCTACAGCATGCATCTTCGATTTACAGTTCCCACACACACACACACACACACACACACACACACACACACACACACAAAGCTGTCGGCAGATGCAGAGACGTCCTCCCAAAGCGACACATCCAGGCAGCTAGAGCCCGGCAGACTCTGACGACAAGCAGCGATAGCGTTTCTTCTGCCTCGTTGCATGTTCCTGTTTTTGTTGTTTTTAGTTTTGTGGAAGCTGTGTACTGCACGGCCCAGGTCATGGCAGAAAAGAAGTGGGCCATCGCAGTGGAGGTGATATCCATGCCTTGAGGTTGACCTCAGAATCCGTGTGTGGTACAGTTGGCTAGGCAGGTGGTGTCTTGTGGGGCTTGGGGCCGTCTTGGCTTTAGCCTCCTTTCTTTGTGTGCCTTAAAGAGGCCCCTTTTTTCTCAGTGGTTTCAGCAAAAGATTGGGACCCACGCTACATTTTGGTTGGCCCTCGTCTCCCTCTGACTCACAGGGTAATTTTCCAGAGAGCCGACGGAAATGCCAACACGTGCTCAAGCCGGGGTTTGAGGTTGGTTAGTACTTTAACCTCGGTCATGTTAATGCAAATCCATTCCTCCTGCTGAGATTGAATTGTCATGAGACGCCTGAGTGAGCGGTTCATAAACTGAGATAAGCCACCACTGCGGACCGCGGAGTATTATATTTGTGTGTGTATTTGCATGTGGCTCTCCCATGATGATGATAATCTCTTGTGCATAGAGAGAGGCAGGTATCGCAGACAGGTGCCAGGTTTCAAGGAAGCACAGCTGCCTTTAGAGCAGAGGTAAAGAGTTGTAGGGATGTAAAGAGATCACACAACATTAACTCGCCGCCATATTTCTCGTGGAGCACTATCTAGCTGCTGTGACCGTAGCCATATGAGAATACTATACGATTGTGTTCAAATTCATCACAATTACTGTGGTTAAATGCTACAAACATTAACTTATTGTGCTATTACTGGGTCTGTGTGGAAATGTAGCACCAATGCAAAAAGATGCATAAAAAGCCAGATTACAGCTTGGAAACTCACTGGGGGAAAAAATGCTTCCTTTGCTGGTGACATGCGGTGCGTTCTGCTAAAACCAGAACGAACGTTTCACAGAGGAAAGATGGAGAAGCCTCGGCGTGAAGTGCAGCGATGGCATCATTAAGTAAATCCAGGAGGCACCAGTGCTCCGCACTGCACTGATGACATGGTCAGGAAAGAAGGTTATGGGAAGACATTGAGTTTTTTTTAAATTCCAGCAAACTGTTTTATTGTGGGAAGGACACCAAGAACGTTTGACCCACGTCATCCACTTTAAAAAGCTGATTCTGTTTCAGATTACTGTGAACTTTAGGTTTTAAAGACAGTGACTGTAACCATCCATTAACTGTTCATCATTTTTCTTGTCACAATGCCTTCAGTGCATCTGCTACACATTCAAGGATTACTCAGATTTCTTTTCCAGGCAATGATCAAATGTTCAGGGTTTTTTTAACGACAATCTTTATTTTTAAACGGCATCACTGAAATATTTTCGTGATAACATTACAAACAAATGTTCAGTCTATGCTACCTGAGCATGTGACATTTGGGATGTCTGAGACTCTTATTTCAATATGAGGAAGTGGTTTTTGAATTGTTTAGCCGGCTAATGAAGATTTCTCGTTGTCTTGGCCGACAACACCTTGTGGTAGTACTCTGTAGTAGAGGTTGACTGATTTATCGGCCGACCGATATTTCTGGTCAATATTTAAGTGTTGTTGTTTTTTCCTGTATCGGTCTGAGCCGATACGCATGTGAATCGGCCATTACAAATTCATTAGCGTATTCAACAGCCATGCCTTGACGATCATGTGATGATGTGAAGTCCATCCCTGGCAGAGAGTGGCTAGCAATATTGTAAGACTGGGTGCCAACAACAACAATGGTACATTTTCAACTTTTGATGTATTTTTAACTGTGTAATTTATCTGTATCAGGCCTTTGAAAGTCTCACTCTCTCACTATGAGCGAGCTGCGTGTTTCTGTATCTAAAAACCCACGTCTGATCGCCGGCTGGCCAGCTGCCACTACAGCGCACGTGTTTTGTTCCCATGGAGAATTATGTATCCACATAAAAGTAATTACCAATCACTAAGCGTACAGCATCTAAATTGCATAAAATGTCCATACACTGCGGCGGTGGTCAGTGTTTTTTCTTCTCCTTCTCATTGAACTAAACATGCTCTTTTCTCGCGTTGACACAAAAGTCGTGATGCATCTTTTTTTTGTGTACCTTTCCAACTGCGGTATGAAGCTGATCATTAATATTAGTTGGTTTAAACTCAAGTTTTAAGACTCGTGTAACATTTGTTATCGTTGTAATTTTTATCATGTAAATGGAGGAAGGAAAAAACAATGTCGGTGTCAAGAATCGGCCCCCAGAAAATCGGCAGCACATATCAGGTCAGAATAATCTGTATCGGCCTTTAAAAAGCCTGTATCGGTCGATCTCTGCGCTGTAGTACTCAGTGGTAGCACGGCAGTCAATATACGACCAACGAGTATGGGAGACATGGACAGGTTACGAGTATCAAGGTTTATGTGACAAAAACACTTTTATGCCATAAACGCGGCCTATCAGTGTGGAAAGCCCCCGGTAGAGCCTGATTTCAAAGGCGGGACTAACCGGGTCAGTGTAAACAGGGTAGAACCAATCAGAGAAGCAAACTTCAGCTGGGGTTATCTTGATTATCTTTGATATATTGCCATGTTTAATACATGGTTGTGCCCAAGTCTGTCACTGGATGTTTGTAGTCTTTACTATTGCATTAAACGACAAGCTAAAAACATTGCTAGTATAAAAGTATACTTTTGTATAGGGCCTTACATTGTCCATTTTAAGTAAAATTTAATTATAATATTTTTTGACAGGCCTCCCAGCTGTGAAAATTGCACCTCTTAAATTTGTAGAAAAATTCATATGTGAATAAAAATTTACGTCATTCTTGATTTGTAGTTGAGGGCCGCACTAAATCATTCCAAAGGCCGCAAATGGCCCCCAGACCGCACTTTGGACAGCGAACAGAAACTCCAGTCAATCCGACAATTGTGTTATCTCATTAAAAGGACTGTAAACCTGAGGGATGGTAGAAAGGAAACATTTAGCGGGTTAGCTCCTCTTTACTCCCGCCACCGGGACATGGCCCTAAACATTACGCTGAGTATCTGAGAGGAGCGTGGACATCAACTCAGCCATATCTAAACCTGCGGCGCTTATCACCATTGTGCGAGTTCTACCAGGTATTATCCAAAGCTGACATCAGTAGTTATGTAAAGACTTATGAAAGCTCGCCTCATGGTAGAGGGTCCAGTCGAGGTGTTGTAGAACCTGCAACATGATGGATTACTGGAATTCAGTCTCTGTTTGACCGGCTCCTCGTAATTTGGTTATTTAGAGCGAATGTTAATAGAAACTTTTTTATTTTTGTCGACTTCAATCCGATCCAGGAAACGCTCCAGCTCCACAAAAGACTGCTGTCGGTGTGTGGGCTGAGCAGTGTACCTTGCACTGTTGCATTGGGACATAATCTCAGCTTTTTTTTTTTTTTTTTTTTTCCTCTCCCTCTCTCTCTCTCTTCCCTCACACTCCTGGCTGCTGGGAACAGAAGGCGTTATCAAGCCAAAGTAGTGTTTGAGCTATTAAAAGGTGACCTCCTTTTTCTGGGTCATTACCAAAAAAAGACCGGATTGATTCTACTTATGAATATCCAAAATTCTTGACAGAGAGGGATGAGAATGGAGGGGCATATTTCTTGCCTTGGGGAGGCTAGGAGGGGCCCCGAGATGAAATGGAGCAGGGCGAAGTGGGAGGGAGGGGTTTTGTGCGGGCAGAGAGTCGGGAAGGGCAATGGAAGTGGCGGCGGCTGGAAGGAAGCCGGGAAGACAGAGGCGCGTAGTGTGCTGTCTGGTCAAAGGGGGACATGATGGTTACGCGAGCGCAGCGGAGGCAGATCTTGTGACGGGGTCACGAGAAATAAATCAGACGTTAAGTTGAGGAGGGATCTTGTTGCTCGAATGCAGTGGCGGGATGCGACCGACGGCGCTCTCGCTGTGCCTGTCTTAGTTGTTCGTTGTCTGAGTGCTAAGAAACATCAGCGTTCAGCATTTACCGCAGCGCATCGATTGTCAAAGGAGGAGGAGGAGGGGGTCAATTGCTGCTACACGGAGGCATTGGAAGGCCTGACTTTGTATCGGACGGGTATAAAAAGGCGTCTCTTCTTGCACGAACGTGGACCCGTCCTCTGAACTTCTCATCGGAGCTCAGGCCCTTCCTCTCTGTGGTGCGCCAAAAGATGAGGAGCGCAGAGCGAGCCTGAGGGGCTCTCGGTTCTATTTGCTGTCTGCGACGAAAGAGAGAGGAGAGAGTGAGGGGCGGATGGGAGGGGTTTAAAAAAAGAAGCAAAAAAAAAAAAAAAAAAACGGGAACGAAAAAGCGAGGAAGACAGAGGAGGGGTTGCTATAGTAACAGAAATATGGCTGCTCTTCAAAAACCTTGAATGTAGGTGGTGGTGAGATGTGTGTGTGTGTTGCATTTTTTTTCTCCATCCCTGTCTTCTCTCGTCAGTTTTGCAGATATTATGGATGTGCTGGAACCTTTCTGATCTCAATAAAGACTGAAATGCCATCAGCTTGACTTATTTTCACTTGTATTATTTATTTGGCCTCAGGCTGCCGTTTCAAGGCAATATGTAGAGGATGGTGGTGGTGGGGGGGGTTAAATCATTGTGGATCTTGAACAGCTTAAAGGCGTTTTTCTGAAAAGCAGCCACTCGTGCAGTGTTACAACCTAACGTGGGATGAAAAAGGGACTTTGGGAGGGATCGTTAACGAGGTGCAACCTCTGCCGCCACCTTTTTTAGGCAGCGGTAACACAGGGTCAGATCCAGGAAATGGGCCTAGCTTTCTTAATTATGTCTGTTCCGTTAGCTCACATTTTCCTCTCATGTCTTCCTACAGGAAGTTTTTTTTGTTTAAATTATTATTATGGTCTTTTTACTAAATTCTAGGGCTACTTTCCGACATCAGACAAAGGAGCTTTTACATATTTGTCTTGCCGAGTACTTCATGGTATGATAACTTTGGGAAAACCGTTTCATGGTGTCGCATCGCAGTACTTATTGATAAAATGCTTTTATTTCAGACAGACTGGTAACCCTGTTTTCTGTTGCCGCTAGACTATTAATATATTTTAGCCCAATTGTTATTTTTTAACCAATTAATTATTAATTAACACAGAACAATCTGCTGGCTACTTGACAAACATGCTCAAAGCTTCCAACTGTGAGTTTGGAAAATGAGCTTACCATAATATGGAAGTGGGCTGTATTGGTGTCCCCGCAGAATGGTGCAGCCACTGCCATGTTTTTAATATATTTTGTTATATTTTTTAAGTTTTAAAATGACCGTTTCCGTCCTTCAGCCAGCTGGCCGGCAGGAAGCCAGCTCTGCTCTAACAGCCAGAGAAGTCTGCCACCGTTTCTGGCGTCTCATTGAAAGGACTTTGAGCTGTAGATATGGCATCACAGAAGATTTTACTGGCTTTAAATTGTTTCTGAAATACAATAAACTATTTCAGTTTTAAACCATATTAAAAAAAAAAAACTATCAACTATAAAACTATTAGATCCTTGCTACCGGTAACTGGACCACGCCTCCTTGACGCAATAAAAAGCAGCACCTCTACCACAAAATATCTGAGAATCCTAAGAAATACTGCAGCTCCATCACAGCCACAGTGCTAATATTTTTCCCCCTTAAGCTCCGGTGATTAATATTCTTGTATAGGCAAGAGACAATTATTCATACCTTTTGGTCGATGAAGTGATCAGTTTGATATTATCACTACTTTTCTTCTCACTGGCAGTAACAGTAACATTTTGGAGTGGCCCAGCCACTGACTTGAATCTGATAATAGAAGCCATGTTTGGAGATGAGATTAAGGTGATGGCAGAAAAAGGCTGACGCCCCTCCCTAACCCCCTAACCCGAACATAAATAACCAAAGGAAACATGCAAAAAGCTGGTCGGCAATTTGAATTAAGGATTCCATTGTTGTAGCACCGAAAAGACTGAAAAAAAAATAAGAAGGATGCAAGTAATATTTTACAGGCCTTTGTTGCTTTCAATTTCAAAAATTGAGAAAATGAGAGAGAAAAACATTTTTGAATGAACATTTCAACTCTTGCCAGTGGTCAGACTAGTTTTGGTCGTCACTATCTACTTTAGTTGAAGAACCAAACTTCCTTGATCAGCAGCTCAAATCCCAAACTGCACTTTTTTATTTCAAATTTAAAAAACCTAGTTTATATATTTAGAGTGAATTCTATTAAAACTGTATAGCAAAAAAATCTATTTGAATAAAATCAGAGATTTAACTTAAACATGAAGGGTGGGTTTTGATATAAAGTTTGCTCCAGAACAATTAGATGTGGAGAGTATTTTATTCACAGAATCGGCTCTAATAGCCATGATCGTCTGCACAGTAAAGCAACCTGACCTCGGATACAGTGCTCACAGCAAACAGACGTTGGGTATAATATAACCAGCTGGATGTACTTTTTAAAACGTGTGTAGAAGAAAAAGGGGAGGGTTGTGGTAGGGCAGGTATGCTTATTTTGCTCCACAGCAGAGCCGCTGACTAAGGCCGTGAGGTTTGTGTGCAGGATGTGTGAGACGTTCTGAGGTGCTAGCTGGCCTTTTCCTGAACCTCGACCTGTACAAAACTGGAATGGGAGGCATTGAGGGTCAGGCCCGATTAGCCCCTCTGCAGACCTAATCGTTTGTTGCAGTCCACCATCATCCCGGCAGTCTTACATGAGTTGAGCTTCGGTTTGTTCTTGCTGCACCAGTGGACCAGCTGATCCACCTCCTCTCAGACTCGTCATTGTCCGGGATCAGACAACGGTGTCATCTACAAACTTCTGGAGTTTCACAGAGGGGTCCGCTGAGATGTAGTCATTCGTGAGAAAGAGGGGAAAGAACACCCCCCCAGGATTTGGGGGGTGCTGATGCTGATTGGTAAAAAGATGCTCGCTAGCCTCGCCTGCAGGTGATCCACTGACAGCCAGGTGGAGGCCGGCACTGGGAGCTTCTGGTGGATGATGTCTTGGTTGATACGTTCAAAAATCCAACTATATGTTCCAATGTGGCTAGCTTGTCAGGTTAAATGTACCTTTTTAAAAGGAGAACCTTAAAGCAGATATTAAACATTATTAATTAAACCCACGCTTCTGTATTAAGTGTTTCTATTGGTCAGCTGTAATATTCTTTTAATTAGCTGTAAACGGAAAATCTGAACAAATAAAGGTTTAAAAACGGTCCATTTGGGGATTAATCTATACATGTTTCACATCGTGAATGGAGTTACTGACATAGAATAACTTTTCCATATTCTCATTTATTGGACGGGTCCGTTTAAGCTCTCTTAACGTCGGTGGATTCTGCTCTAGAAACGAGAAATGACGTTTTCCTGAGGAGGCAGGATCAAAGATCCCTCAGGCCGAGACTTTTCATACTTTGTGAGAGCTGAACTAGTCGGCCAAGGTGACGAAACTGACTCTTCCACACAAATGGGCAGCCATTTACAATGTCTGACCATTCAAGCGTAGTTTGTTGGACACTGTAGGAGGAAAAAGTCCTCTATCCAGACGAAGGTGCAGTGCTGAGATTGCAGTGGGGTCATGTTGAGGTTTTCAATGAGCCCGGGCGGTTGTACCATGCTATGGCCTCCCCAGGCCACTGCGTAGATGTCGATGGGCGGCCTACATGTTCCAGATTTTAATCAAACCAACCCTTGTTTTTCTGTCGGCGGATGAGGTTTATTATGAGCTTGGCTTTGGTTTCTGACCTGAGTAACTCTGCGCCCTGTCCAGGTACGGGAGAAAGCGGGAAAAGCACCTTCATCAAGCAGATGAGGATCATCCACGGAGCTGGCTACTCAGACGAAGACAAGAGGGGCTTCATTCGGCTCGTTTACCAGAACATCTTCACCTCCATGCAGGCCATGATCCGTGCCACCGAGAACCTCAAGATCCCGTACAAATATGAACAGAACCGGGTAAGTGCTGACGTGGAGAACCTCCATGTTCACGTTTTAGAAAAAAAGATCTGTAATGTGGGGGGAAAACGCGAAAATTGGTCTCTTAAGATTCTGCATATTGAAACGAAATAGCCTTTATTTTTATTTTATTCCATTTATTTTTAATTTTCTTGTGGCAGTGCAATGAATTGCCAGGATAGATTTGTTTTTACTAGGGTAAAAAATCAAACATTTCTGCCTTTTTTTAGAGTAAAAAAAAATGTAATGAGCAGAAACTGATTTGTTTAAAATAACTATAAACAGAAATTTGACTAGGCAATAATTTGATAAATGGATTTTTTTTCTATTTTAACATCATAGATACAGCTCTTTGGTTTAGTACCCTTTTTAATTTAATATCTAAATAAATTATACCCATTACTAGTCAGATTGTCTAAAAGTGTCAAACAGCATGATTTATTTATTCATTTATTTTTTTTAATGCATGGGGAAGAATTTTCAATCAGACCAAATGTCAGAGCTTTATTTTAATTTTGTTTTAAAACCCTCACAAGAAGTCATCACAGCATCCAACCTCTATTTAAAACACCATCAACCTGTTTTTTATTTTTCTCAATGTAAACTGCGTGGTGGTAGACGGTGTGTTTTAGGTCTTACTTTGAACCAACTTTTGGCACTGAAAGTTATGCTAAAATCTGTCTGGCGAAAATATATTTGGAGGACATAGACCTGGTGGGTGGTTAGATTATTCCTGCTTGGCCCAAGCAGACAGCGAGGAATGCTTTTTACAGGGTTCCTACGCAGTCTTGAAAACTGTGGAATTGGATTTTGTCATTTTGCACGATGGTAAAAACCAAGCACATAGATAAGTTGGAAATTCCAGATTTCATTTCTTCAGTATTTAAAATACAAATATCCAATTTGTTGTTTTAAGTTTCGGATCGACAAATGGATACGCTTTCAGAAGAGTGCATTTTTGGTCCCTAGAAGCTTTTACCAAAGTCCTTGTACTGGGTTTGGTTTAAATACCTAGCAAACCAATTGATCTCCTTATGTTTTGAAATGTTGTAAACCAAGGCAATACTCATCATAAACTGCATTTTAATTGATCAGTATTTAAATACAACACAGATTTTCCAAGTAATTTGGATTTTAAAGGATCCAAGTTTGTTCAGATGCTAAATGACTACTTAAGTGTACATGATGTCGTAAAAAAACCGATGGAAAAATCTTAAAAAAAAACTGGGTCTGGAAAACTATGGGATT